>NC_134491.1:28952616-29252616 GCF_040206685.1 Ascaphus truei
GCTTAGGAAACCACGTATTCACTTGGAGTCAAAATGTGGCCCCTTAATTAAAACAGATTTTCTGAGACTTGTCAGAACCCAAAAAAGAATAACTTGATAAAAGGTACATGACTATTTTAGTCAGCTGTCTCAGATTCCCATTAGTAATATCTGTCTAATGAGGTAAGATTTCCTCAGGAGCAGTGCAATTAAGGCTCAGTTTGTTTGCTAATTGAAATATTAGCTGTCAGCTCCCTTTGGGGTTTTCGATAATGAATGGCAATGGTTCCCATGTGAGATCTGCAAGATGTCTAGATAAATAAGTCTGTGTACATTACAGGAAGGACACAGTTATATATGTATACATATACACATACACACAGATATATATATATATATATATATATATATCTATATATATATATATATATATATAGATATATATATATATATATATACACATACACACACACACACACACACACTAATTATCTGTGCTGAAGGAGGGACCTGAAACAACGGTATAGATCAGCGGTGCGTAAACTGGGGGCCGGGGGAGAGCGGTGCAGCGCTTACAGAGGCCCCGCGCTCTTCCCCATAGAATTTAAATGCCGGGCAAGTGTGCCAGGCCTCCCTAAGTTCTCTTACCTTGTCTCCGGCGGTATGCGGGGATGCGTCGCCATGGCAACGCGCCATCAAATAATGCCGCGGGATCACCAACGCGACGTAACATGACGTTGTGACATCAGAAACGCCGGAGACAAGGTAAGGGGGGAGCAGACAAAAAAAGTTTGCGCACCCTTAGTTTAGATATTTATCTTTTGGAGTTCCCTTTCTGTTTTATACTATTATTATTATTATTATATGTTTAAAAATAAATTCTCACAACTGGCTTAGCAGTGAAAGCTCAGGCTACGACGATAAAACAACATGATCAGTGTAAATTACCCCTAAAAGGTATATCTACACAAATATGATATGGGAGGAGCCTGCTGTTCATTTTGGCCATAGCGATACAAACAATACATAGAGGACATACGTGAAAACGAGAGGTAACTATGTATTACTTCCTGGTAAAACATTTTATAAATAAATGTTGAGTGTCACTACAATTCAATTAATGTGTTTATACAATACCAATATATCTACTGATTGTCAGATTACATCATTTATAACATTACCTATTTACGCTTTCCTTTTGTGTACCCATAATTTTATTTTCTGAACACTCATATCCCCAAAACTGAATGAACTATACATTTCAAAAAAATAAATTAACTCTGTCTCCATGCCAGAGTTGAAATCTTTAATCCACGGGCGGCCAACTCCAGTCCTCAAGGGCCACCAACAGGTCAGGCTTTCAGGATATCCCTGCTTCAGCACAGGTGGCTCAGAATGACTGAGCCACTGATTAGCCCTGCTGCAGCACCTGACCTGTTGGTAACCCTTGAGGACTAGAATTGGCCTCCCCTGCCCTTCGCAGCCCTAAATGGATGAAGGTGTGACGGAACCCCGAAAGACTGTATTTTAATACTACTGCATCATGTTGGAACCTGGTATGATTGGCAGTTGCAGCGACTGCCGATGTGGGCCTCTAGCAGAACATGCGTTACAGCCACGTTGTGACTCCATGGACTGGTTAAGTGGGCGACTCGCACAGCCGCCACCAGTGTAAGTTCTTTCAAAACTAAAGCGGTCTCACATTTTAATCTGGTCTGTAACTGTGCCATACGCCTATAATATATATTATCTTTAACTGTGCACGCAATGTCTTTAAATATAATGTAAACTCTGCTCATTTAATGTAACCTTGTACTGTTATCATAACTCTGTGCCCAGGGCATACCTGAAAACGAGAGGTGACTCAATGTATTACTACCTGGTAAAACATTTTATATATAATAAATAAATCAATCATTGCAAATGTTAGCCATACTATAAAAAACATGAGTGCCTGCGAGGCCGTGGAGAGCAGCACCCCGTGATAGAGAGGGGATTAAGAAATTGCAGACTGCATTAAACACAAGATAGAAGCTGTGGCAATGGGTACTAAATACTCACACGTCAGGGTATGTGCGAGGGCATTTTACACACAGATCCGCTTTGACGTGAACATCACTTCCCAGCGGACGTAGGGCAAGAATGACTTCAGGAGGCTGCTGAACCTGAAAGAAGCAACATAATACAGTAATGTTATCAAGACAGATGTTCATATCAAAACATACAAATTGTACTATATAAAAGTAACACATACACAAAAACAATTATATTATTATAGGACATTCATAAGGGTTTTTAAGGTTCCACAATAACAAGACGACGAAAATGTTGTTTTTTATGTTGGACACAATATATTTTTTGAACATTGAATTTGCAGCGCCGAGTCTTTCATCGGAATTCTGCGTTGGGTGAAGTATTTATCCTGTTTTATTACTTATGATGCGTGCACTTACATACATCAAATATATACATTATACAAACGTGTGGGGAGAGATACAGAGAGACAGAATAAGGCACAGATTATACACTCCGCTTGCTAGCGAGAGCGCGAGCCCTAGGTGCCGCGCGGCTGCAGCAGAAGCGATCCCTTCTCATAGTGCTGGCAGCGATGAGGGGCGTGGCGGATGCATCACGAAGCTGGTTCACTCTAATTGGCTGAACCAGCTCATGTGACGCTGACGTCACGCGACAGCCGCCTTAGGCCGTGCGTATAGCCCCGGCGACGGAGACGTTGCGTCAAAACAAATGTATTGAAGCCGTCGCGTGCGCTTATAGTAGGAGCGACGGCTTGGTCGCTGGAAGTCACTTCAATTAGATTTTTTTCAGCGACTGCAGCGCGACGTCAGCGTCGCTGGCACTATAAACGCTGCCTAAGACAAAATGTATTGTCTCCTCAAAACGCTGCCGTGTCAACACGCCTCTGTGTCTGCAGGCGCGCAGGCACTTGGCTAACTGCTATAGCCAATTACTGAAGTGCAGCAACTCCTCCACTATAAGCTCGGCCTAAGTTTTGCTGCCTGGTAAATAGAGAGGGGCTGGGAAAACAGTGTTTCACATTCACACATTACCTGGCCTAACTGATGTTAACCAGGTCACCCACTGGTCAGTCAGCCATCTCACTCAATAGAAACTCAATAGGGGGTTTGTATTAAGAAGATGCAATTTGCCGATGGAAATTAAGAATTGTGTCAGGTCAATTGTGCTGGCATCAAATAGAATCAATATACATATTGTTTGAGTGTCTTAGGTCGCGCTCATAGTCCCGGCGCGTCACAACAAGTTTATTTAATCCGTCACGTGCGTCTATAGTGGGCATGACCTCAAAGGCGCGACCAAAATCGCAAAGTTTTTTTTTCCGGCGACCGTCGCGTGATGACAGCGGCACGTGAGCGGTGCAGCCAATGAGGGCGAACCGTTCATGGCCACGCCCCCCGGTCACCCTCTCATCTCCTACACTATAAGCTGAAATTGCTATTACAACGGCGACGGATGACGTCGTCACGATTAGCGCGGCCTTACACCCGACGTTGATCTTTTACGCTCAGCAGGTTAATGCCATCTCAACTCTAAGGCTGCATCCATGGTCAGGCAGATCGCTCTCATGCAGGCATACGCGTGCGGAAGCGCGTTGCGCAGTTGAAACTCATTTCTTGGCGCAACAGGCCGGGCACGTGAACGGTTCACCCAATGAGGGTGAACCAGCTCTGTGACGTCACTGGCACGCCCCCAGACATGCCTCCGCACGGGAGAACTTACTATGTCCGCAGCCTTATTATACATTTAATTAAAATCAGAAAATACAGTGTTACTTTTCAATTTCATTCTACTATTGTTTTCAATGTCTATAAATCTGTGCGTCTCTCTGTGCGTCTCATTGAACCAATGTTTTGAGATGCTGAAGAGATACAAAGGGTAACTAATAGGAATGATGATACCATTGACTTGGTCTACTTTGCATGTTGCTCTTCACTAGTCAGATTAACATAAAACAAAGTACCACTACACTTTTTTCTTTTAATTGAAAATAAATCTACACTAATTATTAATTGGGGGCAAAGCTCTTCGAACTGTATTTGAATCAATATTTAGGCTGTGAAAATAGGAAGGCGAAATAGGCCTTTTTTAATATAAAGGAAAGTGGAATTGTAAGTTTGCAAATAAAAACTTGTGATACTGTGTGATGATAGAACGTCACTACTTCATTTTATCTGAAACCCTGGGGCAGATTCATCGAACGCGCATACGGATTAGCGCTCCTGTCCTGGCATCACCTCCCATTCAAATGAATAGCAGGAAGCGATAGATCGGATGCGCTAACCCGTACCAGTGCTGGGTCAATCTGTCCTTTTGAGTCTCACATCTGAATCTGCTTTCATGGGCAGGTCATATCATAACAGCTCAGACCCTGAACGGATCCATTCCATGATATTGTGCTCACCCAACCCCTCTCCGTATCACTCACTTAAGCATGCAAAACATCCCCGCCATACACTGACCTAAAGAGATGCAAACATGAAATCACTCGCGTGGGTTTTTTTTTATTGAACTGCACCCACTAACTTTAATTGAAGTTTCTGTGCAATACTGACCCGATCAGCACTATTGCGTTTAATGAACCAACTTGTAGCATTAAATGCACATTTACAACAATGGGATACCAAACTTGTCCATGTTGTGTTGCCATCCAGTGTATCAATGTGTAAAGGTGGCTTGCATCAACTTTATTTGGCTTGCTTTAGTGAGTGATTTATGGAGGGGTTGTAGTGTTTATTGCTCAGCACAGGATTCAAACGCAATCTAATAAATGTTTTACACAATTGTTCTAGGCATCATTTTCCAATCAAGCCTGTCAGGTCTCGGGCAGCGTTAATCTGTGTGCTTCAAGATTAGTGGCCCACGTCATAAACGCAAATAAAGTTATATACATTTGACACTAGTGGAAACTGAAGCAAAGAGGATATGGCTGCAAGTTGATACATACAGGGCAATAATTTCTATGCAGTCTTCTGCAATAAGACACCTTCCGGGCCTGGAACCCCACTTCAAGTTAATGGGTCTTATGGCAGAACTCTCCTTAGTAAATATAGCTCATAATGAACTTCTATGTATCACGACTCTTGCTGAATGCCTCCCCCATAATGCCATTAGATCGCAAGCTCTTTGATGCATTCTTGTTTAATCCTTTCACTGCCTGTGGCACTCAAGCCTCTTGGCACCGAAAGGGTTAAATAGTGTTTACATTCATGTTTAAAAACGAGAGAGAGACACACACCTCTCCCAAGGGCAGTTCCTCCTCCTCAGGTCGGTGAAGTCCCCCCCCTACACACACACACAGTGACATACAGTGACACACACACACACACCTCCCTGGGGCAGTTCCTCCTCAGGTCGGTGAAGTCCCCCCCATACACACAGGGACACACACAGTGACACACCTCCCTGGGGCAGTTCCTCCTCAGGTTGGTTAAGTCTCCCCCATACACACAGTGACACAGTGACACACACCTCCCAGGGGCAGTTCCTCCTCCTCAGGTCGGTGAAGTCCCCCCCATACATGGCCTCCAGGACCTGCAGCTCGTTCTCCTGCCGGTGGGAGTAAGTCTCCGGGGAGTCACAGAGCGGCTGCAGGGGGCGCTGCTGGTCCCGGGGGCCCACGCACACATGGCCGGAACCCTGCGGCCTGCTGTCCGTAGAGGGAAGGTCAGTGGGGGGCGCTTCGCTTTCCCGGACGCCGGACATATTACACCGGACACATCTTCAGCTCATCCTGGTGCAAACACCCTGCAACGTGGGGGCCAGCCCACTGCAGCTCAGGAGGGTACAGCCCACATTTGGTGAAGCATCAGTGGCCATATTGAATGTGGGCAAGTGGTATGTCCAAAGTAAACGAAACTACCAGTGCCATGAGCACTACACGCCATCTTTACTGTGGGCAATGACGTCAAGTCGTCTCAATGCCATCAGGTTGTGGGCATTATACACACGGAAACTGATAAGAAATCAGGAGTGGCAGACTTCATAACACCGCCATGCGGGTGCGGGGATGGGGATGGATGGGCAGGGATAGCGGATGGGCAGGGATAGCGGATGGGCAGGGATAGCGGGGGGGGGGGGGCAGGGATAGCGGGGGGGGGGGGGGGGGCAGGGATAGCGGGGGGGGGGGGCAGGGATAGCGGGGGGGGGGGGGCAGGGATAGCGGGGGGGGGGGGGGCAGGGATAGCGGGGGGGGGGGGGCAGGGATGGGGATAGCGGCGGACAGGAACGTGTCGGGGTAAATTGGAGAGATACTATTCATTTTCCATTGCCTACAATAATGATAATAAGTTAAGCAGGGAGAAAGGTACAATGACTTACATGTAGTGGTCAACTCTCACAAACCCGATGACTTTGGGGTTGTGCACAGAAAGATCACCACCCTTTCTGTTACCTTAAAAAGACTTCGTTAACCTCTTCAATGCTCATGTAATGAATAAACGTACAACACGTTACAGATTGTCAGTTATATTCCCCGAAGTTTACCAGCAACAAAAAACTGGAGAAGAAAGCACCCAATTGATAAAAAAAATTAATCCATTAAAGTGACAGTTCAACTTAGCAAGACACATTTTTTTAAATAAATTTTGAGCATGATTAAATTCCATATAAAAAATAAATCACCCTGTAATACAAATGGTGGGTAATATTAAGTATTTTAATCGACCTGGTACTTTAGGGGTTAACGTTGGTTAGAAATTGTTTATGACGGTCAAGACCCTACAGTACCTGTGTCTGTGCTGACCAACAAAAAGGGCTTTATTGGGGGGCTATCACTGATGGCCCGCTAAAAGTGAAATGTGTGTAGAGGACTATAGATGATAGCCAGATCCTGGGCTGTCAGCCTCAAAGAAAACTGTTACATTTTTGCATGATCACTTGTGCATCACAGAGAGAGGTGACAAACAGGTCACCACTTAGTTGGAGGACTTTGTTAAAAATTAGGATATCATGTGACGACATCTATTCTGAATAATAATAGGTACATATTTGGCGTCGTTGCAATAAGACCAATATCTTACCACACTTTTTATGAATAAAGGGTGCCAAAGACAGATAAGGCTGCGTCCATAGAAGGTGGAGCAGCGCTGAGCCGCGCGGACGCTGATGCTTACCTGATCAAGCATGAGCAATTTCATGCACATGCAGGCGAGCCAGCGGCCACGATCGGGAGGCGGGGCAGTGACGTCGCTGGGCCAATAGCCCACGACACGGCGCCGTTGACGCTGCTTCATGCAGATTGGATGTTTTCAGCCGACAGCGCGCTGAAAAACAGCTTTGGCTGTCGGCTGAAAAATCCAACTCCTGAGCACGCCTGCAGATGCTCGCGTGAGCCCCCTCTCAAGACATCCTTATTGAGGATGCCGGGGCTCAGCGCGGAGCGTCCGCGCAGCTCAGCGCTGCTTGTCCTATGGACGCAGCCTAACTGTTTCTCCTGCGAAAACAGACATGAGGCTGTCACATTTTATGTGCAAGTGTGTATGTGGAGAGCACAGACACAGCCGTGAAGATGGTGTCTGTCTAAGGCAGGGGTCGGCAACCTGCGGCTCTTTCAGTCACTACTGGCACTTCTGCTCTCTGCATGCAAACAGCTTCCTGCCTCCTTTAATTGTCGCCTCCTCCTATCATCATGTAACTACGGAGGCCGAGTGTGGACCTATGATCGTTATGGTAACCAGCCTAGTAGCAGAGTCTGTGCTGCCTCATGGGGATCCTTGCACACTGTGAGTTAGGCTACGCTTATATTGCCGGCGACGGTGACGTCAGGCTGCGGTCGCTGGAAAAATCAAATTGAAATTACTTCCAGCGATCGCGACCAAGTCGTTGCGCTAATTATAAGCGCACGTGACGGTGGCAATGCATTTATTTTGATGTGTCGTCGCCGGCACTATAAGCGCAGCCTAATAAGCAAAGCCCCTCACATGTCCTGCAGCATGAACCTTCAGTGGTATATATACATGAAACAGCGTGGGTGTGTTGAATTGTGTGTGTATATAAGGGGGGAATTGTGTGCGTTTTTTACCCAAGGGTGGAGTGTACAGGATTTTAAGAGTATTGCATCTTAAAGTGTGAAGCTGTAAGAGAATAATATATGGTTAGACTGTAGTTGGACTACTGGGGACTGGATCTTTCTGCAAACTAATCTACACAAGGCAAGAAACGGTGAAATTATCTGACCACACTATTATCCCATGCTTGTTATCTTGCACATTTAACCCACCCTGTACACTTTATTTACTGCAGCCTCTCCCAATACTTGTCTGCACACAACAGCCTCTCCCATCCCCCAAATCCCTGTGCAATCCCTAGCATTGCAAATGCAGCAAACAATTTTGCCAAGGAAAAGGCACACCTCTGCTGTTTACTCTGCACACACTCACTTGGCTCACAACAATATATTACAACGTTACTTACCTCTGGGATAATTAACCTGTTACTTATCTCAACTCTGTTCTTTATTGTAAATTCATGGAAATGTTACTCTCTCTATCCACTACAAACTCCTCCCTCCTGGCCCACACCCAATATCATCCTACACCCTGGATTACTCAAAAGCCTTGCATTACCTACTGAATGTTGATGGAGAACTCTGAAAAGCAGCACACAAACCACTACTCATTCAAATGGCAAACCTCACAAATTTACAACATGCAAACAACTACTCAAATTTCTACTTATACTGTTACTCTCTTTAGCAGGTGATATTGAACTTAACCCAGGCCCTCCCTTTTCAACTCTGTCCTATACCCCTGAGAATACCCCTTTCAAATTCCAAAAAGGTCTATCAGTCGCCCATATAAAAAACCGGAGCCTGCTGCCCAAACAGGATGAACTAAGGACATGGTGCATTACGCATAAATCCAAAGCCACCATTCTCACAGAGACATGGCTAACTCCTAAAACCCTCGATGCAACAATCGCCATTCAGGGATTCTCCATTTCTAGAAAAGACAGGTCAAAGAGGGGAGGAGGAGTGTTATTTTATATTGCAGACACCTTAGAATTTACAATGTGTAATTGTCCTCCATGTCCACCCTCTTTTGAAATCCTAGTTGGCAAAATCTGCCTGCCCTTATCTAAGCCTGTTCTTATTGCTGGAATCTACCGCCCCCCTAAAGCCCCACTACAATCCCTGACTGCTATCACCCAGTTTCTTGGCTCAATTTCCTCTCTGAACGAGATATGTGAGCTGTTAGTTCTTGGTGATTTAAACTACAATTGACTTGACCCTAAAAACAACAAAATCCAGATACAGCTGAACCCCGTTATATGGGGTGCTCGGGGTCCACACAATGCAACCGCATTATAACCGGATTGCGCATTGTCCAGGTTCTGCAGCTATTTCCCATAAGGGGCCTAGCACACACAGGACATACCCAGCTTATGAGCCCACAGGGGACAGCTAAGGAAACATGTTTTACAGGGGATACAGTAAAAAAACACTACTAGCCCGATGGGCTTACATAGACAGCCCATTACACACGGTTTTAGGGGCAGCCAGCCGGGCTTCCCCTTTATTATGAAGGCCGGCTTCCCCTACAGTGACAACCACCATATGCCTTTATCATTCGTAACACTTTGTCGGCAAATTCACTCGGCTCCTCGTCCTTTCTCTGTTTTGCAGTATTTCTTATTGTCCAGTCAATTGTCCAGGTGAATGCAGCAGTTATCACTCCCTTTACTTTACCATACCAGTTCAATAAATCAGCAACATTTCTAGTTTCTACAATATTATCCCAGGGAGGAGCCGGTGCCCCATGTTCCCGCATCTGTTTTTCGTTATATGCGATCACAAATTTCCCCGTCTGTACTTGTCATCACAACCCTGCACAAATGTCTCGCATCACTCAGAGTATGATTATAAGCAGTTGTTATACCATCCACCATAACAATAAACCCAACAGGATCATCCGGAACCTTCGGGAATTGTTGTTTAAATCCGCACTGCGCAATCTTTCCCGCTTCCCTCCCTGCTCGCGCCCCTCCTCCCCCCCTCCCGCTTCCCTCCCTGCTCGCATCCCCCTCCCTTACCTCCTCTCCGGCTCCCGGCGTCAAATGACGTCAAGGAGTCACGTGACGTCACATTGCCATGCCAACGTGATGTCACATGACGCTGCATTGCCATGGCGACGTGTCGCCCAAGAGAATGTAAGTGAAGTTGCAGAGGCCTCACGCGATCCCCCGGCATTAATTTAAATGCCTTGGGGGAAGAGCGCGGGACCTCTGCAATCGCCGTACCCCCCCTGAATCATCTTGCGCGCCCCCCAGTTTGCGTACCGCTGGTTTAAATAATGCCAATTCTGAGGGCGTCCAGGGAGCATGTATGATCCTGGGGATGCCCTGTACATCCACCGCACCCACTTCTCTTAATGGATATAGAGGTTGGCCATATATTTCTACAAGTTTCTTAACACGGTCAGTTCTTCTCAGTTATTTCAATTCCAGGGGATTGGATTAATGACTGAATTGTGTTTCTCATATGTTGGTCTCTTTCTGGAGTAGAGGGAGGAGCAACCTCCCCGTCTTCTTTAACTACTCCCTCATCACTTTAATCCTTATTTAAATCTATTATTTATTTATTTATAAAATATTTTACCAGGAAGTAATACATTGAGAGTTACCTCTCGTTTTCAAGTATGTCCTGGGCACAGAGTAAAACAAATAATACATGGTTACAAGTACAGTTACATAAATGAACAGGGTATACATTATATACACAAGACATTGCGTGCACAGTTAAAGAAAATATATATTATGAGCGTATGAAACAGTTACAGACCAGGTTAAAATGTGAGACAGCCTTAGTCTTGACCATTATGTGGGAGAACAACCCTATTTATAACTGGCACAGGTTGAAGTAGCTGTTGTTGGGGTGCAGGTTGTAGTGCAGCAGCGGGTAGGGGTAGAAGTGTCGCTGGCATTACAACGGGGAGAGGAATATAAGGGTTAAGAATTTCCTACTCCAATACAAAATCTGGTGCGGAGGGCATTAACAAAGTTTTTTGTGGAAGAATATATATATACGAGGATTGGGGTGACTGGGGAAGAGGGGGCAATTATGAATGACCGGATACAGTCATGACTGGGTCATTGGTTCTGGTACTTTAGTTAATTATTCTAATTTTTCTTCTAATTTTTTATTAGTTTCCTGCCATAAAGCCTAAAGAGTCCTCCTTCTTTTTAGTGGCGTCCTCATGCCATTTAAAATAACGTTGCCATTCTAATGGAGATGTTTTACTTTTCTTTGTACAAAGTTTCGTTCTCAAGTATTCTAATTTATCCAAACTAAAGGTGCCATCTAGTGGCCACACTTTATCTTTTTTATCTTTGGTTATTTCTGTCCACTTCTTAACGTGGTTCAGAACATAGGTACTGTGACTATTACACATCACATAGTTCAGTGTCCCTTTCTCGGGTCCTACTTTCTCTTCTGTAGAATTATTTTGAGTGTGGGTGTTGAGCAACAAGGCGTAGTCCACATTTCCCCCGGAGCAAAACTCATTCTTACAACATTCCACATACTGATATATAACAGACGAAATAGAGGAACAAGACAAGATGGATGCGTGCAGGACAAAATGGATTCCATTCTTCAGAGACCCCTCCAATCCATTTCCAGAGGTGTGATTGTGATGTGATGATGTGTGTGTAGAAGCTGACAATCACAGAACAAATCCTCCCTAAGTCTGCTGGTCAGAAAGCGTATCGCACAGCAGATGCTAATGTCAATTATAGACTATGGGGACATAGTATATGGCTGGACACCCCGAACCCACCTTAACAAATCTGATACACTATAACTCAATATGTCGCTTGGTCCTCCAATGCAACTACAACACACATCACTGCAAAATGCCCAAAGAACTAAATTGGTCACCACTTGAGAATAGGCGCAAATACTTTTCCTGTCTTCAAATACTTTCTGGGTAAGCTACTGTACCCATCTATCTCAACAAGCTCCTCACCCTACCACATGCAGCACTTATCATCTGAGATCTGATCCAAAAGACTGTTCATGGTCCCGCGGTTCAACAAAGTATCCGGCCGTTCCTCCTCTTAATGTGCACCTCACACCTGGAACCATCTACCTGAGACTCTCACAGCCACCACCAGTCTAAGTTCTTTCAAAATTAAAGCTGTCTCATATTTTAACCTGGTCTGTAACTGTGTCATACAGTATCCCTATAACATATATTATCTCTAACTGTGCATGCAATGTCTTGTATATACTGTAATGTATAACCCTGTTCATTTAATGTAACCATGTATTATTTGTCATCATAACTCTATGCCCAGGGCATATTTGAAAATGAGAGGTAACTCAATGTATTACTTCCTGGTAAAACATTTTTATAAATAAAAATACAATAATAAGGTACAGCAGAATGAAAAGACAAGAATTCAGTATTTTTGTTTGAAACTTTATTTGTAATCACAAATTTGAGTAAATACACTTCAAAAAAATAATATGGAAAAAATCTTCCTTTATTCAACTCTAATTAATGACTAGCCCTTTTCGTCAACCACAATTACTGTTTACACCATTGAAGGTTTCAGAAATAGCACCACATTGAGATCAGTAGTAAGAAGGATGTAGCATAAATGCAATATGAATTTAAAGGTACAGTTCATGTTCAGAAACCTCTTCTCTACACGAACAGGCTGCAATGTAAAGCTGTACTAAGTATAACAATGGACAACTACTGTCAGAATGAAGATCTACAAAACCCTATTGGATCCTGGCAACAGTAACAACTGTTGCTGACCCTATTGCCCACCAGCTCATCCCAAACAAAAATAAAGGAACCTTCACTGCAGAGAAAGCCTTTTAACCCCGTCAATGCCAATGTGTTGCTGGCCGTTCTGGCACTGCAGGTGTTAAAGGGATACTACCACATAACCAGGACATTTCTTGTGTTCATTTATTTTAGTTACATATATTTTTTCTTCATTTTAGTTACAAGCCTGAAATCGTTGAAAAGTTAACATTAAATCTTTTTCTCTGCAGCCTATTAATAATGGGGATTTTTGTGATTTTCTAGGAGCTGCTTAAGGACTCAGCCTTGATCATTGCAACTCTGGAAGTTTTGTTGTTTTCTATCCTTAGTTACAATAGTTATTCGTTCCTAACCAGCAACATGTATTGTACATTCTGACACACACTATGTAACTTAGGCCGTAAATATAGTGCCCGCGACGGACGACTGCGACGACGCCCGAAAACAAATGCATTGTCGCCGCAGCGTGCGCTTATAGTAAGCGTGACTGCGACAATGCGACGGAGCGACGTCGCGTCGCGAACTTTGGAAGCTGGCAATATTTGATTTTTCAAGGGGTGTCGCCTCATGTGACAGCCCCTGAAGCAATCAAAGGCCAGTACGCCCGCAACGCCGCCACAAAGCGAAATATAACTTTCGCTAGCGGCGACGGGTGGCGTCACCCGTCCTGTCGCGGGCACTATACTTGCGGCCTAAGCTGTTCACAATCAGCCTTTCAGGCTCCGATTTTGCAAAGCTAATAAACATGAAATATTATGAAACAACCTTTATAAATGGCACTGAATGAGTTATATTGCTACGGACTTTCTGTTAACTGACAATTCAATATATACGTCGCTACAGGGGGACTGCCCCTCTAATCCCGTGGATGCAATGGGATATATACAGCGAATCATAGCAATATGTAAGTTATACATGTGTTCTGTAGATTAGTTACTACTAAATCTTTTATTTTTTTTCCTAAGCAAAACAGTTGTACGTTCACTGGTATACTCGGCACCATTTAATAGTTGAGCATGTCTCATTTTCAGTGAGGGTCCAAATGTATCTTCCTAATACAAGCGGTCCTTGGTTATCCGCCGGAATCTGTCCCGCAGACCGCCGTGGGATAGCAGCCCGTCAGGTTGCGGATCCAATGTTAATCCGCAGCGGGGAGCGTGGGATAATCCGTCCCGACGTCGGATAATTCGTTCAGCGGATAACGGACCGCCGGATAGCGAGGAGCACCTATTTAGGGTCATGTACTAAACTGCCATAGCCAATGTTTGGTAATTGCTCTTGCAGGTCAGTGAATAACCACCTCCCATCATGAGCTGCTGCGCTAAGAGGTCTTTGTATCAATATTCAGACAGGACTTTGTCCATTTCAATGGGCTGCTATTTTTTTATGGGGAAAAAGCTGAATCTTTTCTCCTTCTTCTCCTGCTTGACTTCGGAAGCAGACGTGGACGGGAGAGGCAGACTTTTAGACTTAGATTTTATAGCCGACGTCCCTGCTGTTGCTGTTATCAGAATTTGAATCCAGGCTTGGAGCTCAGTCTGTTAAAAATATACACAAAAGCAGAAATTATTTGTGAACAAAGGAGCAATTCATGGGGCCTTTTTAAAAATGGTTTACACAGTATCGAAGCAGGGGGTCTTCGGAGCTGAACTCCATTAATTTCAGCTCCGAGAACCCCCTGCTCCTCGAGATACAGACCAGTATGGGGTGCCAGGATCTCGGCAAAGTTTAAAGCCCCTCCCGATTCACTCGGGCCAATAGGAAGCCGAACCGGATGACATCACGGCTTCCTATTGGCCCAACAGACGCAGGAGCTTTGAAAAGTATCCATTACGTGATCCCAGATAGCCGAGAAAAGCGGCTGGTGGCCCCCCTATGAACGTATGGATCTCCAGAAGCAGGAAGTTGAAATTAATGGGGTTCAGCTGCAGAGACCCCCTGCTTCAATCCTATGCTAAGAAATGACAAAACAAATGGGAGGGAAAATGACTTTGATTGCCAAATTAAGAACAATCATCTAAGTGTATTGATCATTCTGAATTTTTATTCCTACTGTATATTTAAGATCTACAAATGTGAGGAAAACGCAGCAAATCAAAACTCCGTTAAAATGTTTGGCACTCAGTGATTTTACTGTTCCTCTTATTTTTCATAAAATACACTACAGTAATTACTAGGCAGGAAACCTAGTGTGTCCGATTAGAGAAAACAGTATCCGTTCTACTGTCCCCTCCAAAATAAAACAATATAAGTAGATATTCTTGGCGCACTAAACCATTAGCAATGAAAAGTAATGTAAATATAACAATGTAACAAGTTTATTAAAAGGTAACATGAAAGAATTGAGTATAATGTGCATTAAACGTTGTGTATAAGGCATTACATTTAAAATTATAATCTATTATAATGTATTTTTCTGTGAAATACCAAAATTAGATTGCAAGCTATTTGTGCATAAATGTGTCTCCATTGTTCTATTATGTACAGCGCCATTTCATCTATGACATCTATATAAGATTAACATGGGATTATTCTTAATAATAAGACCGCGATATATAGATAGATATAATATAAATAGAAGGCATATAGGGGTGAGTCCACGCATCATAAAATAAGACCTTTTTTGCAATACACACACATAGAAAGGCTTCATTTTACTTTGCAAAATGAAGTAATGATGAATAATAATTATTGTCAATCCTTATTATAATAAGATCCATTTTCAATGAAAGCGCTGCTGGCCATTTCAGTGTTCAATAATGTCCCGAAATAAAGTGGTCGCAGAAAGAAAAAACAGGATGACTATGATTAGGTTTAATCATGTACATACCTCATCCTTTCCCTGGAAAAGCCATTCATTGCCATTAGCCAGCCTGGAAAATAAAAGTATTTAGCTATTAACATGGGCACCATACTAGGGCTATAATAATAAGCCGCTGAAACATGAAATTCACTCAGCACATATACAGGGTATCGCACACTATTCAATTCAATAGTTAACGCCAGATTTGGGGGGGGGGGGGCATGGTGATATTCCACATCAGTACCAGAACTTTATTTTATATTGTATAAAGCAGTCATCCAGTGTTTTCAGCTGGAAATTCCTATTGATGTCAATGGAGATCTGTGCTTTAAGTAAACAGAGCTCTCTCTCTTGTCAAAGTTTGACCACACACCAGCTAAAGTGTGCCATGGCATGTGCTTTGGGTGAGTAGAGCTCTCTCTCTGTGTCACATGTTTACCATAAATAGAGTTGTTTACTACAAAGGAAGTGTGACTCATCAGTTTAAGTATGGATTTGCTACAACACTGATTGGACGAAGCCTAACCAAAAATAGTGTAAAAATAGTATAAATAAAAGTCTAGGCTAGAGATAGTGCCAAAAGCTTCTCCATGGACCGTGCAGGTGCCCTGGTCAAGAATTTCCCTCGCTCTTTCAGGATCAGACTAGACTGATTGGGGCTTCCCTTGGTGTTTGAAGCATTTTCCTGTTGTATGCTGTTTAGCTGTGAAAGCTATAACTGAGAACATAACCGAAGCTAAGTAAAATCCCTTTTTGATTACATCTCTAAGACTGTTTACTGACTCAGAGTGTGCACGTTATTGGCTGAATCCAGAATCTTTGCATTACATAGGTGCATTCTCGTCTGGCAGAAAACAGCGAGCGGAAAAAGGTACGAGAGTGGACAAGTCTGACACGAATGGGTGGGTTCAGGATCGTGCAGAGAGAGAGAGAAAGAGAGAGGCTATAAGTTCAAAGAGAATAAGGTCTGGAGTTGTGGGGGGGAGGGGTTTGGGGAGCCCCCTATTACCTTCCCCCGGCCCTTCCAAGTTACAATACCCCAGTCCTAAAGATTTGTATTTTTCTTATGTTGCTATTGTATGTTATCTTCATATATGAAATGTCTTGAAATGTATTTCTAATGTACGAAATTGAAATAAAATTTGAGTTACAAAAAAAAAAAAGATCTTATCTTGCATTAAGTAGGCAATGGATAGAATGGAAGTAAACATAATTATGCCCCTTTATAAAGCATTCGTAAGACCACACCTTGAATATGGAGTACAATTTTGGGTACCACTCATTAAAAAAGACATTATGGAACTAGAGAAAGTGCAGAGAAGAGCCACCAAATTAATAAAGGGGATGGATAATCTGATTTATGAGGGAAGGCTATCAAAATTAGATTTATTTACATTAGAAAAGAGGTGTCTAAGAGGGGATATGATAACTATATACAAATATATTCAGGGACGTACAAGGAGCTTTCAAAATAACTATTCATCCCAAGGGCAGTACAAAGGACTCGGGCCATCCCTTAAGGTGGGAGGAAAGGAGATTTCACCAGCAACAAAGGAAAGGGTTCTTTACAGTAAGGGCAGTTAAAATGTGGAATTCATTAACCATGGAGACTGATGGCAGATACAATAGATTTGTTCAAAAAAAGTTGGACATCTTTTTGGAAAGGAAAAGTATACAGGGATATACCAAATAAGTAAACATGGGAAAGATGTTGATCCAGGGATTAATCAGATTGCCAATTCTTGAGTCAGGAAGGAATTTATTTTCGCCTTATGAAATATCATTGGATGATGTGTCACTGGGGTTTTTTGTTTGCCTTCCTCTGAATCAATATACTGTAAGTATGGATATAGGATAAAGTATCTGTCATCTAAATTTAGCATAGGTTGAACTGTATGTCTTTTTTTCAACCTCATCTACTATGTAACTATGTAATAACTCTGGGGGCTATGAGCCATATTTACTAAGAAGTGCTAAAACGTAATCCACTTCATGGCCCATTCAAGTCGTCATAGTTGTGTCTCTGCTACGGCCGTCGTACTAAGCAATGAGATAAGTCATGAAGGATAATTCTAAAGCTTACAGGTACTCATGCCGTAAATATATCGTCCGTGACACTACAAATATGTTGTATTATTAACGGAGTGACTGAACTAAATGGTGGAGTTCACTTACCGAAGTCTAAAAACGTGCTTTTTCTTTTTATAATCTGCTGCCGCCTCACAAGTCGCGTTGCTGAGAATCAGTGGCTCTTCACCTTGCAAAGCGACATTCATAGCGAACGATTTGGCGTCTTTATAAAAAAACAATTCATTGTTCTTTAGCACACAGTACACCGTGTTCCAAGACCTGCATTAAAGGAATGACAGTTAGCCTTTAATGTCATTAAATTGTCTATTTGTATATCACTCAGTAAATGTGCTCAGTTTCCAATATAATTGGAAGGCAAAGCAGATTTTGTTGGCAAATTGTACTACAAATTTAACCTGTTTGCTGCCAGAGGAACTTGCCATGCAATGCTTTGCAATGTGTGGCAGACCCCACTGGCAGAGAAAGCATTAAATACAATTCTAATTGGAACTTGCTGTTGAACACTGTTGTAGTAACCAATCATAATGCTTAATTCAGCAACACTCCCAGACATATTTATGTTTCATTTTACAGAGGCCTCATGACCATTCAGACTTGGATCACTCTGATTGGCTCGGACTGTTGTCATATCCCCTCATTCAACTCTTAGGGGGTTATTCATTAAAGTGAGATGCTGCCGATCGGGGCACAATTGATTGTAAACTCCCACTGAAGTCTATTGGAGTTTCTGTGTTATAGTGCCCTGGTCAGCACTATTGCAGTGTAATTATTTTTTTAAGCCTGAGCCAGGGCTGATGCATGGACTCCTGACCTCGGAGAACCCCCTATTTCCTGGTAAAAACGACATTCATTTTTTTTGTCATTTGAAAAAAAAACTACAAACATGGTCACCGGGTTTACCCGTAGAAAGATGCAATGTCATTTGCTGCCAGAGCGTGACCTGACCCTACAGCTATGTTATGTCCAGTCGAGAACCAAGAGGTTCATGGAGGCTGGATGATCACTGATAAGCTTCGGGGGACCACGTGGTTAGGGCAAGCAGAAAAAATGGGACTTCTGTTTTAAAAAAGAAATCAAATACTTATATGTGTCAGATTTTGGTAAAAAAAAAAGTTATCCATCACCCAGATGTAACCTTTAAATATGTCACTGACATTAGTACATTTTCATCCTAGGAGGAATTGTCCATCTATGTTAGCAAGGATGAGTAGATCCTTACTCTGGTGAGATTAAATAGTGTCTCATGCACATGATTCCTTTAAATTAGAATGGCTCATCCTCCTAAGAGTATGGTTACACTAACGTTATTCATTTGTAAAATAACCCCCTTATCCTTACACAAGTCCAACTTTGAACTAAAGAAGTTTGAATAATTGCAGAGGTACATTCTTGTAAGGAATCCTGTTCTGCTTTTGGTTATAGCCTTGCAGAACTGTGTAGTTTCTAGTTACTCCCTCTGGCAATCTATAAGCACCTGTGCTAGCTATCTCTGCTGCCCAAGCCGGTGCTCCGTCATTGGAGGAATTCTCACACACCTCCCTCCTGTGATTGGCTCACTGCCCTTTATATGCTGGATTTTGGCACTGAGTCAGGGCCGAGCATAATTCCTTATGAACTTTACATGTGTTCTGCCACAAGCCTCCTGGTTGTCTCGTTTGTGTTCTAACCTTTCTAGTTTTCGTTATTAGTTCCTGAGTATCCTGAGGCCTACTGTTACTCTCCACGCAGAGGTGTGAGTTTCTGTGTTCCAGAAGCCTGCTGTTACTCTCTATGCAGAGGCCTGTCTTCCCGTGTTCCCAGAGGCCTGCTGTTACTCTCTATGCAGAGGCCTGTCTTCCCGTGTTCCCAGAGGCCTGCTGCTACTCTCCACGCAGAGGCCTGAGTTCCTGAGGTCTGCTGCTACTTTCCACACAGAAACCTGTTCCCGGACTCCTGTGCTGAAGCATTGGTTTGCCAGCACTGGTCCATGCAACCTGCTGCATACACCTCTTGCAGAGGTTGCTGTTTTTCCTCGTGGCCTGCTGCTCTTTCTCCTTCGCTGAGGCCAGCTTGAACTCCTGCGCTTTAGCACTGGTTTACCAGTGTTGCCTGGTGGCGTGCCCACTCCGATCAGTCTTCTTTTTCCTAGGCTGGCGCCATGGGCCGTGGACGCCACTCGCGGAAACACCGTTCCCGACCTGCAGCGATTGCGCTGAAGCAGAGGGACTTGCTTGATCTCCTGTTGCCGACTCCCTGCTTGGGCTACGACTACCCGGATATCTCCTCTCCGGACTCTGGCTCATGCAACGACTACGCTGTTCTCTCCCGTCCTGAACCCGGCCTGTTTGACTACGAACTTCGCACTCCGGACCAGTCTGCGCGGTCTAAGGTCGGTGATTTCATAACCCAGCCTCAGCCCCGCGGTCCGGCCCCGGTTTGTGTAGAGCACAATCGTAACAATTCTTTCATTATCTCCAGATAGTAATTATATATTTAATAAAATTCATGTAATCTGTTAGATCCATGTAATGTTTTCATTGTCTGTTACTTAATGTTTGATTGTTATGCAGCATCACGCTTGGGGGAACAGCTCTATGTACCGGTCTAGATATGTAACACTAGCGGTGCCATTGAGTGCGTCAGGACAACTATTGTGCCATTCATTGTGAAGCCTTTGGGTGGTTAACACCTTTGATGTTTGGCAAGAAGCAGCTTCAATGCTGTTAATTAATAATTTTCTATTGCTCCCTTATATGAGATTAATTCACACTCAGTACTCCTTTGTATTGTAGCATCTTCCCTTTCAGGATAGGGTCTCAGAAGTAGTAATTTACCTGTTTGATCCCTTTTTGTCTGGTCCCTCAAGGTTATGCTTTCTTCCCAGATATCCCTGCATTTGGATAGTGACAGAACTACTGATCTCAGCTGGGAGAGTAGACATTTCTTCTGCTTTGCTGACAGCTGGTAGTTCAACCTGTTCAATGTTTTCTATCTTGTGCTCATCCCTTGTGCTCATGTGCTCATCTGTGTCCTGCGTCTCTTCCCTCACTTCTGTAATACTCATCAACTTGGCTTGTTGCACCTCCGCTGCCTAGTGCAAAATGAAATGTTATTATTATCATCATCCTTGATTTGTATGGTGCACACATATTCCATGGCGCAGTACAACATGGGAGGACAATAACATTGTATAACAAAAGAGTATATACATGTTAAGACAGAGTCAAAAGGGAGGAGGTCCGTGCCCCTAAGTGCTTACAATGGAAATAGTACAACCTTGCCCATGTTATCTCAGGAAACATACTGTGTGCTCCAGTTTTAGGTAATCTCACGTCATGAGCCCTGATTTAGCAGCGACTTGTGGATCTAGCTCTCTATGTGAACCTTTAAAGAGCAGTGAAGCAAGTATTTGCAGGTTCGCACATCTCTATTTCAGATTGTGCCATACTGTAGCTCCTATAAGCATATAATATATCATAAAACCTGACCTCTGAGGGTCCTGTAGCTGGGTGGCTTGGGTGGGTTTTTCCATATTCTATCTCTTCCTCCGTTCCGAAACTAGTAAGAAAAGAAATAAACAAAAACATTGGTTATTCCATTTATTTACCATTCTGATACTAATTGAAGCAGTTATGTCCTATGTAGCAGCTGATGTGGTGGAGGGGAATTCTCTTATAGACCTGGATCTCCCTAATAAATGCTTTTCTACTACTTCAATTGAATCTTCTATCACACATCGGTGCAGGCTGCATTTATACAGTATAAAAAAAAAGAATATGTACTCACCCTGTCATGTATAATTTAGATAGAGGTGCTACGATCCTGCATCCCTATCGCTGGATACATACAACTATAACAAACCATATTGGATCAGCACTCAACAAAACATAGATCTGAAAATGATGAACTCACATTTTCCTTGTGGTCTCACCAAGTTTCTTCTTTACAGTAATCAATAAAAAATCAGCACCAATACAAAATATATATAAAGTACAGGTATATAAGAACACACAAGGTAAGGGAAGTTATCAGACACACTGTTAAATGTGCAAACTTGAGCTCACTTGACTAAAAGGAAAACATGAATTTATCATTTGTTTATCAATATTTTGTATAGAGCTGATCAATATCTTTTTTTTTACAAGTTACATTAATTAAATCAGCATGTAAATTATACTACTTACATCAATATCAGACAACATACAGGACGTGTACATTTTTTCCCCAAGGGAACATTCCATATTTCAAGAAGAATGGTAGTATTTTAGGAACTCACAAATATCTATTTTATAATTGTACGTATTTATTTCTGCATGCAGACTATATTTGATGTGATACTATTTCATTAGCCAATGATGTAGGGATGCCTACAAAATTGTTATTCATTTGGGATATGATTTTGGTTTACAAAGTAAAGAACAACTCTTAAACTATAGAAGACATACTGAGATGCACTACAGCGTACACTGCATCTCCATATTATGACATTTGTTAGTTTGATCTATAATGTTCCTTTCACTATTTAAAAAAAAATATTTCTATGCTTCACTTAATCAAATACAGCAAACGCACTATGACCCTTATTTTGTAAGCTGTGGTACCTGGAATTCAGCACTTTATTGTTTATAGAATAGGGAACTATACATGTTAAGATGTTTTGAAGATTTGTGACATCCTGTAAACGCATCTAAAACAAATTCAATATAGAACAAATATAGTTGGCGACTAGAGAAACCTTAAGTAATGTTATCTTATAGTTAAAAGATCTTTTGGTTAGTACGGTTACTAAGATTTGTCTACAATTTGACCTACTGTGTTTCTTTATGATGTCCTTTTCTGAATTCTGAGTCAGATGCCATTGCTATTTCTTGTCTTTTAGCTTCCTGATATCTCCTTATTTCTATTAACTCCAGCTAAAAGAATAAAATAGATGAGATTGTGGACATATTACATGAAATACACTGTAATGTTGAAGATAGCCCCATTCAAGGCTTCCCCAGCGAAGAGCATCAGCTACACCGCTACAAATGCATTCGGCCTGTATTAACATTGGCACAGTTCACACCTTGAAGGAGCAGTCCCCACTGCTTAAGTTTTTTTTAACCTGCTCCCCCCCCCCCTTTTCTTTATCTCAGCTCAGGTTTAGATGTCCCATCACGCAGGCCAATAGGAAGCTGTGACATCATAGGCCCATGTGACCCGGGGCTTTAAACCTGAGCAGGAGATACCGGCGCCCCTTAAGGAGGTAAGTATCTCAGGAAGCCGGGGGTCCCCAGAGCTGAAATTAATGGTGTTCAGCTCCAGAGACCCCCTGCTTCATTCCTACATGTATTTTAAAAAAAACAAAAAACAAGGAAAGTAGCAGTGCTGTTAGGCCGTGTCCATAGATGGCAGGCCGTGCTGAGGCGTGCGGACGCTCCGCGCTGAGCCCCTGCATCCTCAATGAGGATGCTTTGAGAGGGGGCTCACGCGAGCGTCCGCAGGCGTGCTAAGGAGTTGGAGGTTTCAGCCGAGCGCCAAGCTGTTTTTCAGCGCGCTGTTGGCTGAAACCCTCCAATCGCAGCACACCAGCGTCAACGTCACGGCGCCGTGACATCGGCGCCGTGACATTGACGTCAGTGCGTCGCGGGCGATTGGCCCAGCGACGCACTGACACCACCTCCCCCCGGCTACCTTCGCGCACGCTGGCTCGCCTGCCAGTCCGTGCAATCGCGCTAACTGATGCAGGCGAGCCTCAGCGTTAGCGCGCCTCCGCTCTCCCCAAACATCTATGGCCCGGGCCTTACTCTCGCCCCCCGAGACCTGCTGCCCCCCCAAGACCTGTTACCCCTAGGCGGTGCCTTACCTGCTTACCGCCTAAGGACGGCCTGCAAATACATATAAGTGGCAGGTTTGTCAGGCATCAGTCAGCCAGATGTAGCACCTTACACATGTCACGGCCATTAGTACTAGATGGTTCTAAGAGGAGTGTCTCTTTATAAAGTAATGATGAGAAAATATACAGAACAAGTGGTACTGCGCCTTTCAATCCTAAACTTACCGTAGTTAATCTTTCAAGTGCTGCAAATCTGTCTTCCCAGGTAGCAGTGGATTTCTCAAAGGCTTCATGTTTTTTCAATAACTTTTCTACATCGTCTACACTGCTTCCTACGTGCGTGCTGGAGAGGTAAGGTTCCTTTCCTATTAACCAGGCTTCTGCCATGGAGGCATCTCTGGCGAACTGGCAAACTTCTAGCACTGCAATGAACAGGACACAAAGTCAGTAACAATAGGGAGGAGCTGGGTTTGTTAATGTATTCAAAATAAGGGGGCTTATTTGTCAAAGCCTCCTAAAGATGTAGCAGCGATTATTATCCACGCTAACCCATAACTAACCACTGATGAAGCTCTTATGAGTGAAACGTGTTTGGGGACAATACAGAAGCACCTGGAGACTGGAACTTGTTTTTGGTGGACTTTGCTGAGGATTTTGGAGTTTTACCATCTGTTCCTTCTGCTTTTACCTGGATCTGGACATTGCTAACTGTGGGTGGCCATACCAGGCAGGATTGTGGCAGTTCCTCATCACCTCTGACCCAGGGTGGTCCAATTGCCTGTCTCTACAGTAATTGTGTAAGTGCAATACCTCTGTCTATTTGATTAAGTTGACATACTTCACTATTTGTGCCTTCTCTATTCTCCATGTACTGAATCCCTCTCCTGCCTCTGAGGGATACTGCTCAGATTTAATCTGAAGATTTCTACCTTGCGTTGGTCACTCGGAACTACCATACTGCCTTCATTCCTCTGCACTATTGTGAGAGGATCACCTATATCATTACACTATTATTGTTTATTGTATACAGTGTGCACTATGTGTATATTTTGTCCTTTTTTTGATATCACTTGGATGTATTTGCGTTCCTGATTCCTTGCTATACTACATCACTGGCAGCAGAACTGCTGTATCAATCAATAAAAGTTTATTGCTTTCAATCGAAAAGGCAGTTTCTGCACTCATTTTGCAATTAGGGACAGTGTAAATAACGCAGTTACTTTTCTTCAGCCGGAGTAATTGTATGGTATTGCTTAATTTAAAATATTTAATAAAATGATTCTTCACATCAATTTAATGTACCCCAAAATGGACCATCACAAAACCTCATTCAAATGCTTTTGATTATATTGTATTAGCCTCTTAAAGAGCAGTGAATACATGGAACATCCTTACAACACAAGTGGTGGGAGCAAATACAGCGACTAAATAAAAAAGTACCTGGGATACACACAAAGGAACGCAAAATAATTTCTTAATATAGTTACATAGTTACACAGTAGATTAGGTTGAAAAAAGACTTTTGCCTATCAAGTTCAGCCTATGCTACATTTAGACGACAGATACTTTATCCTATATTTGAACTTACAGAATATTGATCCAAAGGAAGGCAAACAAAAACCCCAGTGACACATTATCTATTTGCAAGCTTTCCCCCCCCCCCTTTTTCCTTTTCTATAGTCTCTTCTTGTAGCTATTCTAGTGGAGGGGCTCGGGAGCTAGCTCCTCACGCTGCCATCCTCCTTGACGTCACCGGAAGTCTCCCTCAGTGACACATTATCTAATGATATCTCATAAGGGGCAAAATACATTCCTTCCTGAATAACGGCAATCTGATTTACTCCGTGGATCAATATCCTTCCCATGTTTACTTATTAGGTATATCCCTGTATACCTTTCCTTTCCAAAAAGATGTCCAACCTTTTTTTTTAAAGATATCTATTGTATCACAGTCTCCACAGGTAATGAATTCCACACTGTAACTGCCCTTACTCAGCCCTTAGTCTTCATGAAAAGTTACACTAAACAAGGTGGGAAATGTGGAGGCCGAGTTTGTGTATTTTAGTGGCAGAGTGAGCGATGAAGCTCATATCTTTGATACATCATGAAGATGCTATGTGTGTCTAACTATGTTGTTGTTGAACCTATCTTTCAGGTTAGTATAATTGGGGCAACCTATCCGATTGTAGGAAAAATTCAGAACTAAGAATTAAAAAACCCACAAGTGAATATACTTATAATATGTATGCCTACAGTATGTATGATATCTGTGTAGAACTGTAGACAGTCTGTGCAACATTTGGGCAATCATGTTATAGTATGCTCCAGCCTACTGTAGATGTAGAACCTCTAAGTGACAATACAGTATGCCTGGAACATGGGAGAGATGACCACAGAAGGTTGATCTCTTTTCCAAGTGTTACTCACACAAGCGAAGCCAGTCCCAGCGCAAGTCCCATTTTTCACCCATTTCAACTCTCTTTTCCGCTAGTTGTGCCAGTTTCTCTTTGATCTGTTTGTGAAAATCAGAAAATGAAATCAGAAATATAAATTGATAATAAAGTAGAATTGTACTTTTGTTTTGTCACGAGAAAACCATTCATGTTTGGTAAGACATCAAAAGAATTATGGTTTTCTATCCGTTTTATGTATTTTACAGTCAAATATTTGTTATTGTAAATTAAATAGTGAAGGAGATTGAGGGTTTCCCAGTAAATCTCTAGTGTCATGGTCTTACTAAAACCTTCCCCCATTATAAAAAGCATATGCATACAAAGGAACCTGCAAGATAATTTGAGTTTTTATTGAGCGGACACATTTCAGTGCTAAAAAGTAGTGCACACCTTCATACAATGTGCATTATACAGGTGTGAAACCTTCATACAATGTGCATTATACAGGTGTGAAACCTTCATACAATGTGCCTCATACAGATGTGAAACCTTCATACAATGTGCATCATACAGGTGTGAAACCTTCATACAATGTGCATCATACAGGTGTGAAACCTTCATACAATGTGCATTATACAGGTGTGAAAGCTTCATACAATGTGCATCATACAGGTGTGAAAGCTTCATACAATGTGCATCATACAGGTGTGAAACCTTCATACAATGTGCATCATACAGGTGTGAAACCTTCATACAATGTGCATCATACAGGTGTGAAAACTTCATACAATGTGCATCATACAGGTGTGAAACCTTCATACAATGTGCATCATACAGTTTGATAGCGTCATACAATGTGCATTATACAGGTGTGAAACCTTCATGCAATGTGCATCATAGAGGTGTGAAACCTTCATACAATGTGCATCATACAGGTGTGAAACCTTCATACAATGTGCATCATACAGGTGTGAAACCTTCATACAATGTGCATCATACAGGTGTGAAAACTTCATACATATGACGAATAATTTTTAGTTTGAGAAATGGAAATACATTTTGATGCATTGCATCATGATTGATACAATATACATCAAAATCGTGTGTATTTTTTATTTATTTATTATTTACAATAGTCATATTGTGAAAATAATATATTTTATTTACCTCCTACATAATGAAAAAACTCTATGCCGCATCAAATCCATTTTTGGTTGATACATAACAACTTAATTCTGCGCTAACATTATAAAATAATTTTATATAAAATAATAAAAAATAAAGCATTTTTAGTGTTTAGATCAAGCTGGATTTGATTTTTTTTTTTTTACTCACTTTTTTCCTTTTTTAGGTGCACAGAAACATAATTTTTTAGTACTTACTGCACAATTTACATGTGTACACTTAGCACAGTCAATCTCTTTGCGCCAAAGCAAAAATGAAAGGCATTCGGAAATCAAGCTTTCTAGAAATTCATGGCATTAATGGTGACCCCCAGATAACGGCCTTAATGGCGAGGTCAGGGGTACTCAACTCCAGTCCTCCAGACCCCCCAACGGGTCAGGTTTTCAGGATATCCCTGCTTCAGCACAGGTGGCTCAATCAGTCCCTGCTTCAGCACAGGTGGCTCAATCAGTCCCTGCTTCAACACAGGTGGCTCAATCAGTGGCTCAGTCGAAGCCACCTGCAGAGCTATCCTTAAAACTTGACCTGTTGGGGGGGTCTTGAGGGCTGGAGTTTAGAACCCCTGGGCTAGGCAATGTCCTGTTCTTTGGGTACTATTATTTATATAAACTTGTTTCGCAATCACATGTGGTTAGAATGTTATTGATCCTGTACTGTTTTACCTCTTCTGAAGCTTGGTGATTACGAGCTAGGAGAGTTTTCCCGAGGTCAATGCAATTAGCATAACTTCTATTTTCAGCTTCAATTTCTGCTTTCAGTTCGTGGTGGTATTTTAGCAGGACCTCAACAGATGAGACATCCCTGTAACAAAGAAAACAGTACACACAGGGCCGCAGACAGATTTTCCGGGGCGCAGGACTAGAGTTATGTCCGGGCCCCCCCCCCGCAAACACAGGCCCAAGACACTTGTTCCCCCCGCCTGGCCCCACCTGTCAGTGGCCATGAATACAATATTTGTACAATATTTCCTAGTAACTGTTAATAACAGAGGTCGAAGTGGCTTAAACAAATTATTTTTACTGTGCTGGTAATGGGAAAAATTAGAATGATTTGACCATTGGTGGAAAAAGTTATTTGGGCCCTATTTTAGAAAGATTTACACAATATTTATGCTTAGAGTGTAGGAAGGGAGAGACATTGTTATCCTAAAACATCCATTTTCTTTCAATAAAAATAATTTTACATAAACAATATATCTATCTATCGACTTTTTTTTTTTTTAGGCAACAAAATATCAAACAAAGTCCCAGACATCTTGGCTCCATGGTCATGTGACAGCCATTAAACCACTTACAACTCCCGCCTTCTCTACATGCACAAAATAGGACACCCTTTTCTCCCCTTGAGTTTGCTTGAGGTGCTGCAATGCATTGTATCTTACAAACTCGTTCTCAACTCCAAACAAAACCCATTTTCCCTTGTGGTAATTCCCTTGCTGATTAGGCTCTCTAACATACAGTACTGTACTGTATGAAGCAGATCTGGTAACCAGAGAATGTTATTCCTCCTCAGAACTGATGAAGAATTGAGAACATATAGGGGTTAAAATAACAGTAGTTTTCTAAGTGTAATGCAGTGTGCCTTTTATTGGAAATGAGGTGGATTATGGTAATTAACTGTACCTAATTAGCAAGTACTGGACCTAGTTTTTATGTCCCTTGCCTACTGAAAACAAGGTGTGTGTGTGTGTGTGTGTGTGTGTGTGTGTGTGTGTGTGTGTGTGTGTGTGTGTGTGTGTGTGTGTGTGTGTGTGTGTGCGCGTGTGTTTTAGCAGGACACCTTCTGGGACTGGGAGACACCTTACAGCTCATTGACTTGAACATTTATATTTCAGCCGCTACCTTGGTTTTTCCTGTGTTTCAATCTGTCGGATGATGCTCTCCATCCAAAGCATTAGATCCCGGACCATGCTAAAGAAACGAAATTTCTCAGCAGCACTAATTAGCTCCGTGCGACGCCCGTCACAGGCATCCAGGAGTCCCTTCCAGGCTTCAACCACCACTTGCTCTTTCTTCTGTATGTCGACAGCCTGTGCTCCTGCGTAGGCGGTATGTAAACGGGCTGCTGTGTCTTGGAACTGCTGGACCTGCAAAAACAAATAATTCTAAAAGTGCAATCCTTGCTAGTTTGCAAAAATAATAATAATCTGAAAAACAACTTAAAACTGCAACACTACATTTTTTCTTTTGGCTTTTTTGTCTTATTTCTATATGTAAAGCATGTGACAATGAATAATTCTACATTTTTACCTGATTGTGTGCCTAACGTAATGGCTGCTTCAGTCAATGTAACTCAGCAGCTACAATGTATCCTTATATAACTAAGGTAACATTATCAATTGTTAAGAGTTTACAGCTCAAACAGCTGGGAACTCTGGCAACACATTATCACAAACAGGAAAGTGTTACATAAACTTGCACTGCTTGGCGAGGTGGCTAAAACCTGCTATAGAAATCAAAAGATGCTCAGTATATTAAAACTCATTCAAAATGGCATTGAGTTGAATAAAAAATAAATAAATAAAAGAAACAGTCAGAATTATCTAATACTACAGAACAGATTTATTAAGATAACCCATATAAGATTTCACGTGTTTTGCTGCTTTAACAATTTAATATTCTTGCACGCACACGGACGCGCACGCACACACGCGCGCATGCACACACAGCTCCTGAGAGCACATTTTTTCTAATCCCCTTACAAAAATTATTGTCCAAGAGAAATAATATGGCAGCTGCGTTCAGCCTCACTATGGCGGCCAGATGTCTTTCCTTTTAAGTATGGGCAAAAGTAAATATATAATAATAATAATAGCATGTTCTTGTATAGCGCTGCTAGTTTTATGTAGCACTTTACAGAGACATTTTGCAGCCACAGGTCCCTCCCCCGTGGAGCTTACAATCTATGTATTTGGTGCTAAAGTGACTTGCCCAAGGTCACAAGGAGCTCCCCTGCTTCAAACTCAGTGCCAGTCAGTGTCTTTACTCACGTGTGTGTGTGTGTGTGTGTGTGTGTGTGTGTGTGTGTGTGTGTGTGTGTGTGTGTGTGTGTGTGTGTGTGTGTGCGTGCGTGCGTGCGTGCGTGCGTGTGTGTGTGTGTGTATATGTGCAATCAAGGGGTCCCTGGAACATTGAGTGCTGCTGTTCATCTTCGGAGGGCTCTCTGGTCCTTATATGGTGTTAACAAAATGGTGTTAATTTGGGGGAATTATAACAAATCTTAAATTCATTGATGCTGCAGAATGGGGGACTGCTTCTTAATTAAGTGTTTACAGCCACTACGCCAACGGGTACACCCTGTTTCAAATGTAATATCAGAGTCTTTACAAATTCATATGTGTAGTGTAGCAGCTATACAAAAGGAAATCTCAAACGAAATTATTCATAGGGTCAGCCATTGGGGTCTTATAATGTCATGTATGGCAACCAGGAGGCTGGACTGCATTGTGATTCATTACTAATCTTTGTGACTCTTGCATCTTGTGGAACAGTATAAACAGGTCTTTTTCCCTACTGCTCCCATTAATTAAACGTAAAGAAGAATGCAGAGTGGTAATGACAGGAATGTCCTGTTCCAGTAGAAATTGTATTAACCAGATAGATTACAGTGAATTGCAATGCAGTTAAGATGTTCATTGTCATAAATACATCATACATCATTTATCACTACTCCTGATTCCTAGAATTAAAGAGTTATCAGTAAAAATGTATTTTGTGTAGTTCCATTAGAACAGAGCTGTCAACCTCCAAGGACTGGAATCAGTTATATTTGTATTTTTTTTTTTTATCAAAACATGTCACTGAAGTCTATGTAATCAGTGAGTCCGACTCCAAATCACAGACAATCTGTGTGAGTACTTTTTTGAACCTATATTTAAAAATGATGGTTTTTGCCTTCATCACAACCTGCTCGAGGGACTGGGGGTATTTCAATAATCTGTTCAAGGATAGCAGCGTTCGATTTGGCGTTAATAGCTATTTAAGGCAATCAGAGCCTAGTGAGTCCTGGTGAATGTGCTATATTTACTAAGTGGGGTTGTTGAGCATGGTATATGCTTTATAGCTTAGCACCATTTATTAAACATGGTCCATTCTCCCCTGTACTTCGCAATATAGTTTACCTGCGTTCCAATAAAATGGATGTCACGTTCAAAGGCTGAATGTATTCTGTGCAGGGACTCTGCAGTGTATACATCCCCACCCAAGTCTTTAGGCAACTCCGTGTGCTTCTCCTGGATCATGTTTAGGATTTCTGTGCCATCAAAAAAGAACTTGTGGAGCTCGTAGGATGCAGCCAACAGTTGAGCGCGGGTATCGATGAGCTCCAGCAAGTCGGCCCAACTCTCATTCAAGTTGTCTTTCCATTCTGCAATGGTGACTGCCTCAGAATGGCCAACATCAATCAGCTCTTCAATTAAAATGTTCACATTGTCAATGCGTTCCTGTCCTATGGCTCCCGTCTCTTTGGCAAAGTCACGAAAGTTGTCTCGCAGCACCTAAACAAAGTGGATGTCTTTAATATGCAAAATAACATCATTATCACATCCCTTTTTCATTATCACCAGCCGTTTTTTGACGACCGACTGCGTTATCCAACGCTCACCGCCACTGATTAACATGGGACTCGGGTTACAACGGTTTCACTATCCAACGCTACTTCCAGAACGGATTACGCTGGATAACCGAGGACCGCCTGTATTTTATGTTGGTGAAACGTTGGCTGAATAAAAGCCTGCATTATTATTCCCAAAACAAGTCTCCTGTCTTCACCTCTGCCTGCATCGCCTACAAGCACTAACACACTTTCGAGCATAACCCCCTTTTTATTTGGAAGAGCTTGTGTATCACATCTCCGAGTTTCAGTTGGGGAGGAGCAGCATGGTGAACATGCTGCTTTTGTGGGTAAAGTAGATAGTTTAGTAACTGGCTTAGATGCAATCGAAAAATACATTTTTAGTTACTGTGATGTTTTTATATTTTCTACAATGTCTAGCCATTTCTTGCAGTATTTACATTTTTGGAGGGGCAGAAAAACTGTCTAGCATTAACTGTTTGTTAATATTATACTTACGGTAACATGGTCTAAATCCTGTCCCATCTCCGGAGATGATGCTTTCAAGTCTCTCTCTGCAATCCACTGTTCTAAATCTTCCACCTCACGCTTTAGTTGAAACATGTGATAAATGTTGTCCAGTTTTTGTCTCCGTTCATCAGTCATCTCTCTTAATGCTGCATATTGTTTTTCTATATTGCCTTGGTGTCTGATTATCTGTTCACTACAATAAATAGAGAAAATTTTAAAAACAAAAATGGCATTTGTCCTTGACATGGAAGTGGGAAAAGTTGAAATATTTCCGAAATGCTTTCTAACAAACAAAGTGCAAAATGTTGTGTTTGGAGCAAGATCTGGTTTTGCACTAGGTGCAATTTAGCTCCAGATTAGAGCTCTTAGTGCAGATTCATCAAGCGCCGGTGCGGGTTAGTGCATCTGATCCGATGGAAACTCCCATTCATGTCAATGGAAGTTAATGTCAGATCAGGCGTGCTGACGCTTACCGGCGGCAGATAAATCTGCCGCTTAAAAACAGAAGTAAAATTGGTTTTACTCCCAACGGGCAAAAATTGCACTTAGATCTCATAAGAAGAGGAGTGACCGATGCAAATCAGATCTCTCTGTTTGCAAGTGGATAGAGTTTTGTTCAATTCATACTTAAAATAACCTCAGAATTGACTCAATGTTGTAACTTTGGCACAGGAGTAAAAATTGTACATTTTCAGCCCTGGTGTTTCACTGGGTCTAGTAAAAAGAGCTAATGATTAAAATAAGTAAAAAACAGAACTTTTAGAATGTTTGCTCTCTTATTGAGAATATTGTTTATGTATACAGATATTTTGCAGGTTGTGATGTCTTCACTGTACTAACAATAAACCATTTTACTCTCCTAAATGTGATGCAGTTTTTGCAGCTGGGGAGACCTGAGTAAATCGCTCCCTGTGTTTCTAGTACTAAATAAAACATTTTTTAATGAAAGATGTAGTTTCATCTTATTTTTAATTAACATCAATGGGGAAATTCACTAAAGCTTCGATAAGGGGTATTGGAGCTTGATCCCGTGTTAACTTGCATTCAAATCAATGGCAGTTGACGCCAGATCGTAGCTCTGATACACCTTATCGGAGCTTAGAGAATCCCAGTCAACATGTAGTAATTGCACCTATGGGATAAGTTGCACCTATCTTCTTGTCCAAATACGGTAACAATTGCATATTCATGAATGGAAAAAATGGAAGAAGTTCTTAAAATGTTGGATTCGTAAAAACACAAATCTGGTCCACTGTCTACAAAATTCGATCTTTCTCCATGACCAATTACGTAATGCATAAACCTTCCTAAGAGCAAACACTGGGAATCTGGGATTGACATCAGGGGCAGTTAACACCAGACACCCACATCGGCGCTTAGCGAATCTCCCCTGAATATGCTTTTCCCATGCTTATTTAGATAAGACATTCAGTTACAGTACTGAACATCAATCAGGTTTAAATGATAGTTTAATGAACTGCTAGTGATCAATTAATGTATCAAATAATTCATTCACAATTAACATGTGATACAAACAGTGAGATGCAAAGTGTTGGAAGCTTATTGTAGACAGTTTACTTTATGATATAAAACATGACAATGCGATCTCAAGCTCCTGTTTGCTCTACAAGGACAGTATATGCATAATGTAACGGTGGATCCCCTGTCACGTAATAATGCAAAGGGAAACATAGTTTCAGACAGCACTGAGCAGGTTAAAGACAGATGACTTTCTTAATTGGCCTGTTCAGCTGCCTTTAGTGGTCTTTAAAAAGTCTGCAGCAGGGAGCTCTCTGATCCAGGATGGTGCTGCACCTAGATCGCACAAGAGAGAACACTCTGCATGGACTTTGTGAACCCCTATCCCAGCTAGGAGGAAGCCGTGGGGTACAAGGTAAATCTGGCCTATCACTTTTGGGTGTTATTGTTGTCAGGGGCTTAGCCCCCAACCTCTAGAAAGACTAAACACTGTTGTTGTCAGCGCTCCAAGAGACGCTCGGGATGTTTATTTGTATCCCTGTTTGTTGAACACAAGCGATATTTATGTTGTCAAAGTTGCGTCCAATAAAAGCCTATATGATTTTCCCCTAGACATCGTCTCCTCCTTTAAAACCCCTGCACGCCTCTCCTACTCATTTCCAATGTTCTTGTAATTTTGCAATGAATTTTAAGATGGATCTATGTGGAGCTGAGAGCTGACAGCTATACGCAATGTCATCAAACAGTGCAAGCTTGTTGGTTAAGGAGTTAAAAACAGAAGGGAAGGGACAGAGGAGGAAGATATTATCAGGAAGTGCTACTTTAATCCTACATCACTTACCCATCAGGATGGTCTAACGCAAGGAGTTTCTGAGCTTGATCTGCTAAGCCTTTGATATTTTTTCCATAGTGTTCCACCGCATGCTGTAGGCTCAGATGCTTCTTTACCAAACCAACAACACTTTCTTCATCCTTGGGAAAATAAACAAGAAAAAAAAAGACTCTGAAGATTTTTAAATGAATGCAAGTTAATTATAACGCAGTATTCACTATAGCAAACAACTTAACATCAACCAGGTTTTACTCCTGTAAAACGGGGGTTTTATTTTTACCGGACGTTAATGCAAATGAGCTCATTACAGCCTAAATGATATTCATTCCAGATTCTCTATGGTATAATAATAATAATAGCATGTTCTTGTATAACGCTGTTAATTGTACGCAGCGCTTTACAGAGACATTTTGCAGGCACAAGTCCCTGCCCCGTGGAGCTTACAATCTATGTTTTTGGTGCCTGAGGCACAGGGAGATAAAGTGACTTGCCGAAGGTCACAAGGAGCCGACACCGGGAATTGAACCAGGCTCCCCTGCAGCAATCTCAGTATCAGTCAGTGTCTTTACTCACTGAGCCGCTCCTTCGCCCTATGCCACGTTATTTAAGTCATACGCGACTGTTACTACCAGCCAGAATCTAAAATAGGTCTCTCTCTCCAGGGCCACCATCAGGGGGAATAGCTGTCCTGGGCTTCGCAGAGGAAGGGGCCCAGCTGACCGTGGAAGTTGGGGGCCTGACTTCCTTCCAATGGGCTCCTCCTCCCTCCTCCCTCCTGAATGGAACAGTGACACTGGATCTGATTTCAAGAAATGGTAATCTTGTTAAACATCAGACTAAATCACTTGGAACCTCATTTTAGAAAGATCTATACACTATTTCATCAATGTAAACATACAGCAAAACAAGTATTTCTAAAATAAACCCATTTTTTTTTAATAGAAAAAAGAAAGTGGAACTGTACAGCAGCTTTTCGAGTAAAAAAGAAGTGTTACTCTGGGCTCCTAAAGCAAAAACCTACTATCCTACTAGTATTGCAGGCAGCTTGACCACGGGCTTGGAATTCATATAAGAAGTGAAACCCTTCTCCAAAAATACTGGACACAATTGTGAAAAGGTGCGTCAGGTCACTATGTCCAGGGATGCAAGACCGGACACATACATGTCCAGTATTACAGTACCTCTCATTTGTTACTGGACAGAGTATCCAAATACAGGATAGTCCGGTTCAATACCGGACACCTGGCAACCCTAGAAACCCATGGATGGTGGTCTTCTTGACTTCAGTCTGTCAATATAATGCTGACATTACCTTTGGTTTCTCATCCCCAATCATATAAAGCTGTTGTTCATCAATCCAAGCCTCAGCCTGGCCAGCATCCACATAATACTGCTGAGCTTCATGTGCCTGGTGGAGGAGTCTCTGTCTGGTTGCAGTCTCCCCCTGTAAGCGATCCCAAAGCTCTTGCAACAACTTCTGCTCAGTTTCAATGGGTTGAGGGTCGATATCCGATTCAACTTCCATGTTCTTTGCTCTTTTAATGTCTTCTATTCTCGGCCCGTGACCTGCGAGTTCCTTTTGCAAAGTCTGGAACAGTGAAATAAAGACACTTGGTTTCATGGTATGCTTAAAGGGGAGTGTTTGTGGTAAGGATTTTGTTATGTGTTATTTTTATTATCGTTTATTTGTAATTCCACGGCGTGGTACAAAGGGATACAGAGATTTCATCATTACATAAACCGTTACATACAGCTACAAATATGGACAAACAGATACAAAGAGGTAATGAGGGTGCTGACTGTGAGAGCTTACAATCTACAGGGAGGAGGGAGTGGGAGGGGAGTGAGAGAGGAGGAGTGGGATGGGGGTGAGAGAGGAGGAGTGGGAGGGGGGTGAGAGTGGAAGAGTGGGAGGGGGTGAGAGGAGTGGGAGGGGGGTGAGAGAGGAGGAGTGGGAGGGGGTGAGAGAGGAGGAGTGGGAGGGGGGTGAGAGAGGAGGAGTGGGAGGGGGTGAGAGAGGAGGAGTGGAAGGGGCGGGGAGTGAGAGGAGGAGTGGAAGGGGGGTGAGAGGAGGAGTGGAAGGGGAGGTGAAAGGAGGAGTGGGAGGGGGGTGAGAGGAGGAGTGGGAGGGGGTGAGGCAGTGAAGTGAGAGGGAGGAGTGGGAGGGGTTGAGAGAGGAAGAGTGGGTTGAAACGGGAGGGGGTGAGAGAGAATGGGGCTATAACCGGGGTGGGCAGCCCTGTCGCCGTTCGCCAGTTGTGGTGAATTGGCAATCAAAGTGTGGCAAATTTTATTTTGCCAGTGTGAGGTAATGGGTGCGCCGGCACGCGCGAGTATGGACGGGACTGGCCGCAGACGGTGGCCGAGAGGCGGGTGGTAAGTTGAAGAGAGAGAGAACGGTGGGGGTGGAGCACACACCCCGGCGGCGACCGCACCACAGACAAAGCTTGATCATGAGATTGAGGGGGGGGGGGAATGATGGGATGGGGGGGTGATGTGAGGATGGGAAATGACATGAGATGATGAGGGGGGTGAATTGAGATGATATGTTGATGAGGGGGGGGGAACGAGATGATATGATGATGATGATGTTGATGATGATGATGATGATGATGATGATGATGATGATGATGATGATGATGATGATGATGATGATGATGATGGGGGGAAATTAGATGATGAGGGTGGTGAGGAGATGATGAGGAGGGGGGAGGAAATGAGATGATGATGATGATGAGGGTGGTAAGGAGATGATGAGGGGGGAAATGAAATGATGATGAGGGGGGTGAAAGAGATGATATGATGATGATGATGGGGGGGGAAATGAGATGATGGTGGTGAGGAGATGATGATGATGATGGGGTGGAAATGAGATGATGGTGAGGAGATGATGAGGAGGAGGGTGGTGGTGGTGGATGAGAGGAGGAGGGGGTTGAGAGGATGAGGGGGGGTGAGAGGGAGGATGAGGGGGGTTGCAACAATCTTGGAAGTAGAGTGAGAGAAGCATTAAAATCAGTATAGCTCGCCCTGTATGACACTGCTGGTATGTTATTTATATATTATCTGACCGTTACGTCATTCGTTTCTACATTTCACTCCGCGTATGCACCAATTTGCACCATTTCATATTCTATTTTGTAAAAAATGCTGGGAGGGCGCTCAATCCCCAAACCTCTCCCAGAATGTTTTATGAAATAGAATATGAAATGTTGCAAATTAGTGCATACGTCAATTTTTACATGGTGTGGCTATTTTCACTCATTTGCCACACCTGTGGCTACATTGAAAAATAGGTTGCCCACACCTGGGCAATAATAACATAAAAACGATCTGAAAGTTAGTTGGAGGGGGCTCAGGGCATTAATGTACTTTAGAGCACAATCCTCTATTAATAAGGTTCTACTCTGCTGTCAGGCATAAATAAGGCCAAACAACCTTCTCAAGAAACTCATTTCATTCACCTACGTATTTTTACACTGTGAGCACACAGAAACGTGGAAGACTTCAAAGCAGAGACCTCCTTCCCTTTTCTATCAAGCTGCAATAACTTAGACTGCGACCATGGTGATCGCGACGGCGTGCGCAGCGCGATCACATAGATGTGCCTCTATGAGGCTGTCTATAGAGCGCGCCAACGCGCACGGGAGGAGAGGCGCTGGCGCTCACGATGCAGGAGAAAACAGAAAAATATGTTTTCATGGGCGGCATCCGGGTCACGTGAGCGATTCGCCCAATGAGGGCGAACCAGTTCCGTGATGTCACGGCCACGCCCCCCGACATGCCTCCCCGTCTCCTCTGCATGCAGGACACAGATCTCTCCTGCTGCAGGCGGCGGGGAGAAGCCGAGTGAACGCTGGTGCCCTCTCCAGTGTTTACCATGGCCGCAGCCTTATGATGTATGATTGAGATGAGAGATTCAAATTCAATACCCATTGCCTCCTTTACGTGACATTGGGCACAAATGCTCTCTAGATATGAAGAAATGGACAATGAAACTAGAGTTGTAGAATTTACCACAATGCAGTAGGTTAGTTATATGAGCAGACGAAGTGAGTTCAGTGTTACTTATTTCTCATCAAAGTCTACATTTGTATGTATCTATGATAAAATAGGGACACTTACCTGATTCTTTTTCATAAGCATCTGTACCGTTTGAAGATCATTTCCATAATCTTTAGACTCTGCAAGTGGCAATCTCTCCTGCAGCCAAAGCTAGAAAAAAGACAAATGTCAATCAATTCTTTCTCATCAATTCCATTGTATCCTCAGCATGCTTTGTGCTTTCATTAATCCTGCACTCCTATGGCAAATGTGGACTTGACAAACCAGGACCACGCTACAACCTAACGATGACATGGAACTAGGTTGGCAATACTGTAAGGCCTCGTCCAGGGTTGCTGCTTGCTGGCGGAGGCGCGCTGAGGCGCTCTTCCGCTCGGCACTGAGCTCCTACAGCCGCAATTAGAGCGGCTTTAGTAGGGGCTCGCCTACGCTTCCGCAAGCGCGCGGAATCGTAGGTCTTAGGGCGCTTGCCGGTGCGCAGGGCCGGTCACGTGAGCGGTTCGCCCAATGAGGGCGAACCAGCTCTGTGACGTCACTGGCCCGCCCCGACGAGCCCCCTGACGGTGCGCTGTCTAAGGCCAGGGAAAACACCCGCTTTCCCTGAGCCTCAGCGCGCCTCAGCACGCTAGCGGGGAGCTTGGCCGAGGCCTAACTCTGAAACAGGGAGACATTGATCATTCATACCCAAAGTCTTCAGCATCAACAGCCACTACATGTCATATAGAATGATAAATTAACTGGAGAGTTTGCATACACTCAGAAGGCTTCAGTACTTCATAATCACTATGGTCCATATTCAATAAAGTCCAAAGCGGTGATCATTTTTGCCAAAAAGCGGCATTATCAGTCACAAACAATTTGCGGATATTATAATGTGATGCTATATGGACCAGTATGCAAGGATATACATTTGGAGCTACTTTAATAAAATTAAAATAATAATTAAAAAAAAAAAACAACTGTATACCTACATGAATGATGCAGCGCAGGGCCAACCTTTGCCATTACATCGCCCTGTGCAGAAATGTATTTGCCCCCCTCTTCAAAGAACCTATCGTTCGAAACGAGTAGGTGGTTTTCTTATGCTGTGTCTACTCCAATAAAGAATATTTTTATACTATTGGATCCTCTCCTGCTCCTGTTTCGGCTGTGCGCTATTGGGTACCCCACTTGGTACATTACCTTCCATCTGGATCTTGTCAGCAGCAGCACGTCTGTCCAGACCAAGGATGTGACAGTGAGTAACACTACCATAATTTCATACTATACGAACATTCCCAATGAAATTGAGAGTGGGTGGTTATTCCACTTACCCCCAGTTTTCAGGGATCATTGTTCATGAGATTGTTTTAAGGACATACTCATCTGTTTATACTTAATATTGATTCATCTTACCTATGGTTTTGGATTTATCTAAATATATCATGGACAACCTGGTACTTGAGCACTCTGGCCACGCTTCTCACATGTCTTCGTAACCACTACTGTGTGTGTGTGGAGAGGGATTAATAGACCTAACGCCATACCATTCGCCTACCTACCTACTCCTTGCATAAAGAGGTTATTAAGGCATTATAAAGCATATTTGTGTACAGTGTTATATTTCGGTTATCAACCATCTGAGCAACAAGAACTCACAGTTTCATCTGCCAGGTCCCGGTGCAGCTGGTGTACTTTCTTTGACGATTGCAGTTTTCTTTTTCTCTCATTCATTGGCTCTTGGAGTTGTAAGAAACGTATTTTAATATCCTGTTCCTTATCAACTTCCAAGTCTCCAGCTAAAGTGGGCACTTCGGGTACGATTTCATCTATTTCTCTTGTCTTTTGGTTAATCTGGTCCTCAATTCTCTGCAAACATTTGAAGCAAAGGTAGAGTGAGAAGCCAAAGAAGTTCAAAGTGACCCATGGTAACCCCTGGGAGAAGACTGTGGTCCATGTGTTCCTGACCTCTTCATCAGGTCCCAATGCCAAAGCTAGCTCCGGAAGATGAGCGGAGAACATGTTACTGTATATAACATATGTAAACATTTACAAGCACATTTATGCCCGTCTTGCTTTTAATATTTAGATCTTTTATTATATTCATCACTGTTGATTAAATGTAATCACTTATTTTTTAATGCTGAATGTTGACTATATCAAGATGATGTCCATTATGCCCTACTCTTACGCTTCCATTTTACCACTCTGCTAAACTGCTATAATATCCATTTATAGCATTTTTATGATAAGTATGAAATTGTGTATAGGATCTCTTTGCTATTACATTTGGCCTTTATTTGACTGATGCACTTAAACTATGACACATTGTATATCTATACTTTCTCACATTTTATTAGATATTATTATATAATCCCATCTTTCTTGGCAATTTTAGCACCAAATAAAAGTGCGCAGAGCTTTGAAGAGTTTTAACATCTTGGTGGGGTGCTGTGACTGGGATCATTGGAAAACTTTACTGTTTCAGCTATACTGAGTGTGGCGTTCTCGGGTCCCCTTCACATGGCTTCAGGTAGTTTAATTTCAGGTCTATAAACTTTTTTATTGGTTCTACATGTCAAAAGGCTGAAAGGTTGTAGATGTGTCAATCCTCTAGAGCAGGTGTTCCATACTCCAGCACTCCAGTACCCCCAACAGGTCAGGTTTTTAGGATATCCCTGCTTCAGTCAAAGACTAAGACACTGATTGAGCCACCTGTGCAGAAGCAGGGATATCATGAAAAACCTCACCTGTTGGGGGCTCTTGAGGACAACAGTTGGGAACCTCATGTCTATTTTAAGGCAGAGTAACTTCTCCCAGCATCAAAGGCAACAGCGACTTTAATGAAGTGTCTATCCCTCATTATTATTTCTATATTAAAATACATTTTTGATCTCACTAATGTAGATTCCCAGCTGTAAGAGTGCCATATTCTAATTATGTTTAATAAAAGACGATGTAATCTAGGTGCTTTTCCAGTGCATTGAAACGGTGGTGATTTTGAAGTCTAAACATTTTCAATAATAGAGGAAAGCTATTTGTACCCCGTTTTTTTAATATTTCTTATGTTGATACCATAGGATCAGAAATCATTTTAAAAAATGCAAAAAATTGAATATAAATATCACAGCTATAGTACTTTGCCTGTCGCAGTTCAAGCATTGGTCCAGTCACCTCCTTACAGTTTGGTAATGTTATACCTTGACATTGAACGGTTTGATTTTCAAGTCTGCCTGCTCCACAGTGAATTGCAGAAGCCATTGTGAAGTAGTCAAAATAAGAGGTATAGTAGTCATATTGGTCCAGAAGGACTATAGGGCCCATTCACTAGAAGTGATAGCTATTATTGATTCACTTGGATAGATCCTATGTATCAAGCTCCAAATGGCAAGGTTTGCAGTCAAATTGATGCCATAGCAAAATAATTCATTAAGGGGGGTGTACCAATGGCCGGAATTCACCAAGTGCCCCTGTGTGGTATCGCACCCCGATCCACTGTCAACTGTCATTGACTTGAATAGCAGTGAACACAGCAATCTTAGGGAATCTGCTCCAATATATCAAAGGTATTGGTTTCAATGTTGCTCTTTTTTTCCGTAAGCTGGAGTATGTGGAGTGCCTATATGGAGAAATATGAGGCTAACAAAGCACACATATTATAATATGCCTCAAAATGTGTGCCCCTTTCTTGTATTTTGCCTGAAAAATCAACTTAAAGATGTGAAATGGATAAATCTACATGACTAACAGAACTGCATCAAAATATATAGACTTGTATCTCTGATGCAGATATTGACCAAGAGGACTGTAAATCAGTGATGTTATACATAGTATTTATATAGTCATCTTAATATATAGATACCTACGCATTTTGCATCATAAACCTTTTCCCGTCTAAAGAAGGAACCTTTAGATATAAACGTTAATATGGGTTCACATGTTTTCAGAACCTGCATGGAATGTAAAATGACGTATAACGGCAAAGAAATCTAATCATTCTGCTTACCCTTTGTTTATTTAGTAGGATATTAACACTCGTCAGGTCCTTTCCATAGTCGTGAGACGTTAACTGCTGCTCCATTTCTGTTATCCACTTAGCTACGTCTGAATATCTCTGCTCGTGTAACTCAAAACGGTTGGCATCAAAAAGGGACTGCTCTTTCTTCAGTGTTGTTGACTCGAGCTCATCCCACAATCTATGTAACTCATGAAGTCTTTGAGAAATTGTAGGAGCAAACTGATCTTTTTCCTGTGCCAATTGTTTGCCCTCCTTAAAACAGGAAAAAACAGATATACAAAATATTCACCAAGAGCTTGCAATTTAGTGATTCCCAATATCAACATTTTTTTTACTCTTCTCCGCTGCATTTTGTGGCCTAAATGAACTGCCACTAACTGTAATATTTACACATGTTGTTTTTAATAGTGTGATTGTACTTTCAATTGTAATAACATACAAAGAGTCATTCTATTGCTTTTGGGAATTTTGAAAGGAATGACATTGATCATTGTTATGTTCACTTATATGGGTGTAAGAGAAGTTTCTGTTTATGACTAAACAGACACCGTAGCTCTGTGTTGGTCTCTTCTTCATTTGATTTATATTCTAACATCAACCAGTTCATGAAAACAAGGCAGCGTAATCCCATCTTCTGTATCTTCCTTGTTGACATGGGAGTTATCAGCTGTTCTTATTCTTAAAGCCATGTGCCACTTAATATGGAACTATATCTCCTTCAACAAGTATAAAAGTGTTATGGGTGATGACTTTAGCTATGGTTCACTAACTGTCAAAATCAATTTTTCCTCCTGATATCTTCCATGAAATATGTATTGACTTAACATGAACATTTAACAAGACAAAACAATTCTACCCCAAATTATCTATTTGTGAATGCTTTTCTGATTACTTCTATAATCTGATGCCCTTACAAACAAACCCAGAGCATTAGTGAGTCATTCCTTCTCTAACTGAACAGTAATACAGTATGTGTTCTATTTAAGGCCTCAAAACCAGGTTAAAATATAATAGTCAAAAAATTGTAGTGCAGTAAACAGCAAAGCAGACCGTGCACAAGACGCGTAGGAGAGCGTTTTTTTAATGGTTTCTTCAATAAATTCAATAAATTGATTTTTCATTCTCTTGACCTGCTCTCTGTTTTGCTGTGCGCTGCACTACAATTTTTTTTGGATATCTCTGGGCTTCATACCGGCTGCATGCTTGAGGAGACAATTGGGGAGGATACAGTGAGTACTTTAATGATTTCTATTCTGAGGACTATCCCAAAGAGGAGGGGAAGGGTATAGTTTATGTACCACTCACCACCTTTAGGGAAATATTTGTTCCTCACTCAAGAGAATCTTATCAGACCTACCACTGACTTTTATCTTTCATATTATTCTACTGTTGATCTAGATGCTCCATATGTCTGTGTCTCCTGACTATCATATAATGATCATCATCATATTTTGAACCTAATACTTGAGCACCTGCACCACTGACACACATACCCTTAAATATAATAGTCACCTTGTCAATCTTTTGGAGCCAATCTTTGTTAGAATCTAGTTCTGCCTTAAATGCTTGGTGTTTTAACCATTTACTGTGTACATTTCGGGCTTCGTCATAAGATGTATCTTGAGCTGTCAACATTTTTTCATTGATCCACAAAGTTAACTGCAAATGTAAAGGAACATTAGAAGTTTTGCAACATCCCCTAGAACAAAACACAGTGCACACATTGAAATGTCACATGTCCTCTGGTAATACTCAACCAGATCATAATTTTGGGATAACCAATTGGTATAAATGCACATTACTTACATAATACAACTGGTAGTGAATTGTCATTTCATAGGTAAGTAGTGTTTAGTTATCTTCATAATCAAATGTTTTGTACACTTGAAAGTTACACTAAATTAAGGAAATCTGACAAACCTATAAACCTGCTTTTCAGAGCGTTGGGTATTCATGGCTTCAATAAATACATAAGAACAAAGAAAAACAATTCAAACTAGATGTATTTCATGAGGTAACAACAATTAAAACTGTCATTGTACTAGCCTGAAAAACATGCTTCATTTGTACCATGGTTATAAACAAGGTGTGATACTCAAAACCTAGCACCAAGTGCTGAGGACGTAGAGGGGGAGGGAGGCGGAGTTTCAGTAATCCAAAGCAATAACAGGAACGTTATATAAATAAATGGGAAGAGTGATAACTCCCCATAATAAATACAGCATGACATGTAGTATATTACCTCATCATTGTTTTCTAAGAAATTCTGGAGCTCATAGTTATCCGTCAATAGCACCGAAACGCCCTCTGCCTTTCTTACATTCTTTGTGTATCTGAAAAGAGATGAAGTGACTTTACCATGAAATACTGAAATAACATAATCAATACTTTTTTCATACAAATCTGCCAACTTATGCATAAAGCAAAATTACACACACACACACATACGCACACACGCATAAACGCCCACACGCACACACGCACACACGCACACATGCACACACATACACACACACGAACATTTTATTTTTTAGAAATGAGGCTGGATGCTGAAAACAAAAATAATTGACCTTTTTGACAATCATTTTTGCAGTACTACACTGTGGAAAAAAATAATAATAATTTTTAAACGTAGTTGGCTTCCTTAGCAAGATGCTGTAACTGTAAAAATAAAATTTTAAATGAATTTCTCTGTTTTTTCACTGGGTCACGTGCAATTATAGTTTAATAGATACTTATTGCTCTACACCTTTACCTGCTAAATAATGATGGTATTATATTTAATTTGCAAACAAAGATCAAAAGTGACATTAAATGTACCTGTCCATTCTAAGACCTACAAACAGTCTTTATTACGAAATGAATTAGTTACAAATCGTAATAACTTTCCAAAGCGTTTGATCACCAAAGAAATGTTAACCGTTTACACAGTATTTCAGAAACTTTGGCAATTATGTTGGTGTAACTGCCATTAGCTCCCCTTGGTTCTCTGTGGAAATACCCCTCCGAGTGAGGTTGTGAAAGGATTAGCACATTTCCTGCAGTTTATCTACACCCCTATACACCACCTTAGGCATATATGCTAATTTCCAACTGTTCTGCCACACTACACATAAACAGAGACCTCCGAGGTTTGGAAAGGTTTGTACACACTAGGGCCACTTCCCAAATCTGGAGAAGAGTTGAGCCCCATTCAAATGAGCGGGACTTCTCCACTACAGGGAAGCAGCATCACAGAATATTATAACATCTATGAAGAACATTTATTTTATTTTTTAGCCTTTATTCAATATGTAGTGAATCTGTTTCCCTTGTCTAGCATGGGGAATATGGCTATACAGCCTATTGAATAGGGTCATTGATCTATCAAAACATACAAAACAATTACTCTGGTCTAGAACCAATACAGCCACAGAACATGTTTAATCACAAATATACTTTAGGTACAATATGACTATAAAATATTCCAAATATTGTCATGAACATGGCACTGTTTTTTTAAAGGGGGATCTGTATACTAAGGAAATCTTGGCGCAAAGATCGTCATTGTAATGTTCTTCTTCTTAGCGCCAACGTATGGAAATCTTGGCTCTGGTTTTTTACCCTATGTGCGTCAGCTTGCGGTTTGGGGAGTGTCAAAAGGGGGAATTAGGGAGGAGTTACATGATGCACTGATTATAATGAGCTGTACGTAATTGTGCACCTGAACGTCAACTATACTCCTTCCAACCTGCGTCAAAAAATCCGACCGATGTGACATAAATCTTCTTCTTTAGAAATCTACAGCAGATTTAGTAAGCGTAGCAGCAAGCCTGTTATATACAGGCAGTCCTCGTTTTACAACGCTTCGCTTTACAACGAATGGCTTATCCAACGCTATGCAATGCATACCTATGTTCATTTTTACAACACCAAAACGGCTTATCCAACGCTCTTACGACGCTTTGCAAAGTTGTTTATGTGTTTATAATATATATATCATATAATATAATATTATATTATACTATATAATATATTATACTAGCTGAGAGACCCGGCGTTGCCCGGGATGTAATGTTCCCGTTCCTCTCTCTCCTCCCCCCTCTCTCTGTTTGTCCCCCATTCACATCAATCCAGTCCCCCCCCTCCCTCCCTCCTTTACAGCTTCATGTAGCGTGTGTGCGTCAGTCACTGTGTGTTTGCTCGCGCGTCAGTGAGTCTGAGGCAGAAACACAAACACACACAGACTGACTGACGCACACACAGTCAGTGTGTGCCTCAGTCAGTGTGTGCGTGCGTCAGTCAGGCTTTGTGTGCGCGTCAGTCAGTGTGTGCGTGCGTGCGTCAAAGGGAGGGGGGGGCGTCAAAGGGAGGGGGGGGGGCGTCAAAGGGAGGGGGGGGGGCGCCTCAAAGGCATGGATTCCTCCCCCTGCATTTCCTGCAGTGGACAGGAGGGGGGGGGCAGTGGACAGGAGGGGGGGGGGCAGTGGACAGGAGGGAGGGGGCAGTGGACAGGAGGGGGGGGGGGCAGTGGACAGGAGGGGGGGGGCAGTGGACAGGAGGGGGGGGGCAGTGGACAGGAGGGGGGGGGCAGTGGACAGGAGGGGGGGGGGCAGTGGACAGGAGGGGGGGGGGCAGTGGACAGGAGGGGGGGGGGCAGTGGACAGGAGGGGGGGGGCAGTGGACAGGAGGGGGGGGCAGTGGACAGGAGGGGGGGGCAGTGGACAGGAGGGGGGGGGCAGTGGACAGGAGGGGGGGGGGCAGTGGACAGGAGGGGGGGGGCAGTGGACAGGAGGGGGGGGGGGCAGTGGACAGGAGGGAGGGGGCAGTGGACAGGAGGGAGGGGGCAGTGGACAGGAGGGGGGGAGGCAGTGGACAGGAGGGGGGGGGCAGTGGACAGGAGGGGGGGCAGTGGACAGGAGGGGGGGCAGTGGACAGGAGGGGGGGGGCAGTGGACAGGAGGGGGGGGCAGTGGACAGGAGGGGGGGCAGTGGACAGGAGGGGGGGGCAGTGGACAGGAGGGGGGACAGGAGGGGGGACGCAGTGGACAGGAGGGGGGACGCAGTGGACAGGAGGGGGAGGCAGTGGATAGGAGGGGGGGCAGTGGACAGTGACACACACACACACACACACACACACACACACACACACACACACACACACACACACACACACACACACCTCAGTTGATGCGCCCTTTCTCAGTTCCGTTTGGCGCCGGAGGTGGGGAGCGACACCTACCTGTACTTCCGGGCGCCGCCACCGTCTGACTCGGCGCCGCGAGGGAGGAAGGGGGTCCGCCATCTTACGCGCTGCGTGGCAGCTGCGGGAAGCGAGGTGATTTGGAGCGGGGAGGCGGGAAGCGAGGTGATTTGGAGCGGGGAGGGGTGATTTGGAGCGGGGAGAGGTGATGCCGCTGGGGAGGGGGAAGAGGTGATGCCGCTGGGGAGGGGGAGAGGTGATGCCGCTGGGGAGGGGGAAGAGGTGATGCCGCTGGGGAGGGGGAAGAGGTGATGCCGCTGGGGAGGGGGAAGAGGTGATGCCGCTGGGGAGGGGGAAGAGGTGATGCCGCTGGGGAGGGGGAAGAGGTGATGCCGCTGGGGAGGGGGAAGAGGTGATGCCGCTGGGGAGGGGGAAGAGGTGATGCCGCTGGGGAGGGGGAAGGGGTGATTTGGAGCGGGGAGAGGTGATGCCGCTGGGGAGGGGGAAGAGGTGATGCCGCTGGGGAGGGGGAAGAGGTGATTTGGAGCGGGGAGAGGTGATGCCGCTGGGGAGGGGGAAGAGGTGATGCCGCTGGGGAGGGGGAGAGGTGATGCCGCTGGGGAGGGGGAAGAGGTGATGCCGCTGGGGAGGGGGAAGAGGTGATGCCGCTGGGGAGGGGGAAGAGGTGATGCCGCTGGGGAGGGGGAAGAGGTGATGCCGCTGGGGAGGGGGAAGAGGTGATGCCGCTGGGGAGGGGGAAGAGGTGATGCCGCTGGGGAGGGGGAAGAGGTGATGCCGCTGGGGAGGGGGAAGAGGTGATGCCGCTGGGGAGGGGGAAGAGGTGATGCCGCTGGGGAGGGGGAAGAGGTGATGCCGCTGGGGAGGGGGAAGAGGTGATGCCGCTGGGGAGGGGGAAGAGGTGATGCCGCTGGGGAGGGGGAAAAGGTGATTTGGAGAGGGGAGAGAGGTGTGTGTGTGTGTGTGTGTGTGTGTGTGTGTGTGTGTGTGTGTGTGTGTGTGTGTGTGTGTGTGTGTGTGTGTGTGTGTGTGTGTGTGTGTGTGTTTTATTTTTTTGGACCTTTGGCCCGTCACTCCGCCTCAGGCCAATGAGAGGTGTGGGGGGCGGGCCAAGGGGGTGGTGTGAGTGTGTGAGGCCAATGAGAGGTGTGCGGGGGCGGGCGGGCCAAGGGACCAATGAGATTGCCGCTAGGGACACCGGACATCCAGCAGGCAGGCATGCAGGCAGGCAGGCAGGCAAACAAACATACAGTGCTTTCACTAATATAGTATAAGATTATTAAATTACATGATATATTATGTTATATTATATATATATAATACAGTATCTACACTATATAATGTATGTGTGTGCTGCATACTGTATCTTATTGCCTGAGTAAAATATTTTGTGTATTTTAGCATTAAAAATGCCTTCAGGAACGGAACCTTTCATTAGTGTTGATAAATAGACCACTTGACCATTTTGCTGCCAAAGTCAGAGGCCGCAATGCATTAGTCCCCCTTGACCGGGACAGGGTTAAACCAAAGCAGTACAACATCATTTCAACATGCTATTTGTATGTCTTCCTTAATTTATGTTGCACCTCACAGCCACCATTTTTACCTGTCTTCAAGCGAGGAAACTTTCCCCATAACTTTTTCAGAGAAAATATTTTTTTCTTCATTCAATTTCTTTCCACTGTCTATGGTTCCAATAATCTTCTCTTCGTTGTTTTCCATGGTCGCCAGGAAATCTTCATGTTTTTTCAATCTGTTTTGTGCAGCTTGTAAGGTACTGGGGTGTTCAATATGAGCAAGTGTATATTCCTTAAAGAAAGAACAAGAAGTAGTCATGTCCAAAATAGTATCTCTAGTTAGAAAGAGAGATTCTATTGCATCCGGTTTCAAGGCTGGAAAGAACACAGATACAATAACTAAGCATTTTGGCCCATATTTACTAAGCAGTATTCTGCTATGACACCTTACAGCCTACTGATGTGTCTGTTTAATCGAGGGTTTCCTCTACACTTGTCCCACCCTGTGCAAAGTTCTGTTGAACACACAATGACAGGGGTGGCTCTAGTTTTTTGGGGGCTTAAGCAGACGAAGAACTTTAGCCATGGGTTGTTAAGCGAAGGACCTGTGGGGCGCTGGACCAATTGTTTCAGAGGAATGGGGTGGCTGAAGCATCTGTTTTATTTACTTTGTATTTTGTATAAATAAACGGTACTGCAACATATTGGTGTATCTGTGTGCTCCTCCAATCTCTTTCAGTGTCTCGACAAAATCTTCGAAGGAACAGTGGAAACTAACATTGAGAAGAGTGGCCCCACCCATGAGGAACAGTCTCAACACATGTGGAACAGTCCCCACACGTGGATCTATGGACTTATCTAAAATCAATACTAATATTTAATAATAGGACACTGGGTTTCTAGCAAAGCACAGTGGAATCTATCACATTTTTACAGAAAATAAAAGCCCTTGTAAGTCTCAGCTCATTATTTCCTCAAACTAACTGCAAAAAATGATTTAAAACTACTTACAGGTGTCAGATTTTGCATTAGTCATTCAGATGTAATCCCTTCAAAATGTCACTGCTATTAGTATACTATGGTCCTAGTAGAGCCTGCCTCATAAGGCACTTTTTCCATACATAATAGATTACACATCATATAAAAGTTTGAACTCATCACATAATGAGCCATACCACAGATGATAAAGTTTACAGTGTCATTAGATCAAAAGTTGCTTCAGAGGCGATGAGACATACGTGGGAGATTTTGACAAAAACCAAAAATAAATTCGGCTTGCTATCCCCCGTCTCACAGCTTACTCCGCTGTTTGACAATCCGGAGTTTCCCCCAGGTTGCGATTCTAATCAATTCAACCAATTGAAAACAAGGGGTATCAGGGTAATTGCTGACCTGTTAAACAACGGTAAACTGTTGAGCTTTCAGGAGCTTCGAGCTAAGTATGAGATACCAGATCTAAATTTATTTAAGTACCTCCAAATTAGGCCTTTTATTCAAAAACTATCCCCAAGGTTGGAGTTCCCCTCTATGTCAGAGTTCGAGGTGTTATGTAGCAAAGGTGTCTACCAAAAAGGCCTAATAACAAAGATCTATGGGATTCTAGAGCCAAAAGCAGACTTCGCTGATCATGATTATATGTTGAGATGGGCCAATGACCTCAATATTGAAATTGACAAAGACGATTGGGAGGACATATGGGAGTTTGCTTCGAAAACGTCCATATGCACTACAATCAAAGAAAACATTTATAAAATCATGTATTATTGGTACCTCACCCCAGCGCGCCTTAAACGGATATTCCCTCTGGTGTCTGACCTCTGTTGGATGGCCCACATATGGTGGACACGTCCGGTTATCTAGAATTATTGGGAAATGATTCAATCTATCATTGAGGAGATCACAGAACTCCAGATCCCTATAGACACCCTGGTCTTTTTATTAGCTATACCGGTGGCAGATATAAACCATCCGATGAGAAGACTAATATCTTTTATTCTCATGGCAGCCAGATGCGTTTTTGCGGCCTCCTGGAAGAAATTGGCCCCTCCCCCCAAACGTGCAGTTGAAAGGAGAATTAGCGAGGTTATGGAAATGGAAAAAATGACGGCATTTTTAAATCAGTCCACTGACAGTTTCAACAGGACCTGGGACCCATGGATAACTATGAGGCCCGGGCAGGCTTGAGACGTGACACTGGGGGGAACCCGTGGGCTCCCCCCTCCCCTCTTCTTCCCCCCCCCCCCCGTCTTCTTCCCCCCCCCCGTCTTCTTCTTTTCTTTTTCTGTCTACCCATTTCTTTTTCCCTCTTAATATCTTAGGATCTAGACCCACCACTACACCAGGTTGATTTCCTTTGTTTAGGAGAAAGTTGGTCATGTATACAGATGGGTGGATAAAACTCCAATTTTTGACCTTACTAACCAATAAGAAAGGAAGTACCTCAGATACATGCTATAATCAGTTTATTTGTATATGTTTCAGTGAACCACTGTACTTGATTTATACATTCTGTAATCTGTACTCAAGCTAATGTTGCATTATCCTTCCCTGTCTAAACTGAATAAAAATTTAAGTACAAAAAAAAAAGTTGCTTCAGAGGCTCTACTCATTTTCTGAGTTAATGACATGATAAATACATTTCATAATGCATAGTGTAATGGCACAGCAGATGCTAATGTCAAACATCGCCTATTGGGACATAGTATACGGCTCGGCACTCCAAACCCACCTTAGCAAACTTAACAGCCTCTATAATTCAATATGCCGTTTTGTTCTCCAATGCAACTACACACATCACTGTGAAATGCTCAAAGAACTAGACTGGTCATCACTTGAGTCTAGGCACAAAGCTCACCTTTTCTGTCTTGCCTTCAAATACTTTCTGGGCAAGCTACCTATCTCTCCCAGCCACCATTAGTCTAAGTTCTTTCAGAACTAAAGCTGTCTCACATTTTAATCTGGTCTGTAACTGTTACATACGCCTATAGTATATATTATCTCTAACTGAGCATGCTATGTCTTGTATATAATGTATACCCTGTTCACTTATGTAACTGTATTTTTACTATTTGTCATCTTAACTCTATGCCCAGGACATACTTGAAAACGAGCGGTAACCCTCAATGTATTACTTCCTGGTAAACATTTTATAAATAAATAAATAGCTAGGACAGCTAAATCAAGGAAGGCAACAGCAGCAAATTCTAATACTAACTAGAATATAATTTGTTTAGTAATTAGGTACAAATGTATAACAAATTGATGGATTAATTGTACGTTAGAAAACTATGTTTTCAAAAAATTCAGCAAGTGAGATGTATTTAAAAAAATATTTTTATAGCGCTCCAAGCATAGGCAGGATTGCAAATACAATTTAACAATAAGTCCCTGCTTACAATATAATTTTAGTGCCCAAGGCAACGTAAGAGTTAATTGATTTGTACATGAACATTTTTGAAGTTTACCATACAGAAATGTAGTTCATACCTGATTGTTTAGAATAGCTTCACACTGCTTGGAGTCCTTTAAGAACTTCTGGAATCCCAGGCACTGAGAGAGAAATTCCTCTCTGTTGTCCCACATCTTGTGGAGGTCGTTCCATCCTAATTCTAACCCTTTTACTCTTTGATCCAGCTGTTGGTACTGGGGGTCGATTTGTCCGCATGTTACCTTGTTACCTGTGTCAGTGACATCATGGAAATCGCCCTCATGGCGGTCAATGTCATCTTTAAGTGCCAGGTGGTTATGATGTAGCTGTTCAGCTTCTGGCAGGGAAGTGGGTATGTCTTCCGAAGCTGTTGCCTGCTGTGCTTTAAAGAGCCATGTCTCAAAATCAAGCAAGTCCTGCAGAAATTTCTGCAGCTTGCTGGTTTCCCCTAGTGAATCCTCTTGATTTTGCAGTGTCTTCTGCAGCTCTTGCCAGATGTTGTTAATATCAATCAATCTGTTTAAGATATCTTGGGCATGATCAGGGTGCTTATTCGCGAGTGTCTGTGCCTCTTCCTGCAGATTGATGAGTTTGGCTTCAATGGCTGCTAGATCTCTTTCAATGCCATAGAGTTTCCTTTGAATTGTCATCACAGCAGCAAGGTCATTTCCAAGGTCCTGTGTGGACTCTATCACCTTGTTTTTCTCAAATATCCAGTTCTTGGTTTCTTCACAATCCAGGCAGTAATTGTGAAGACTCAGTGCAGAATCAACAGCGTTTCTCCTTTTTGACACCATCTCCTGAAACACTGCCCACCTGAGAAAACAAGAAAGAACCAATGGATGTTTTACATAATACTTTTTCGCCGTCCACGTCTGTGCTTCCACTTAAATAAACATTGTTGAGCTGGGGCCACCATTTAGTTGCTTCAAAAGGGAGCAGTAGCGTTTCCAATCAAATGACAATCGTGATACATTAATACTCTCTATGGCTTGCCCTATTAAGATGCAGTGGCATATAGTTATATATTTCAAGTACAGTATCACTAGTATTACTAATAATTGCTTAAACATTTGGGGCTACGTTTTCCTGTGGTGCGGAAAAGACACCTTATGGCCCATGCAATGCTTTACAGCTTAGCAATGCTTAGTAATATGTCCCTGTGTGTGGTGTCAGGGTTAATTACATCTTCCTGAGATTGTTAGCCAGAGAGCTGTACACAACCTCGGACCAGGCAGATATGTTGACCCCAAGGAAAATAGAAAAATGGCAAACAGAGGCACACAATTTGCTAGATCCCATTACAATATGAGTCAGGTTACATCTCCGTAATTGCTCCTATTCAAACTAGCGCACATTGGAATAAATTATTTTGATACATTAACACAAAGAGCCACTGGATGAAAATGCCTCTTTGCTTCAGCTTTTCTCCAAAATTGCCTGGACTCCCTAGGGTCTTCATGTAAGTGGGCAAGTCACTCAGATATTAAAATATCATGTATCTCTGTAGCTGTGATTGTTGTTGTATTTCACATTGAACATTGCAGCATCACCACAAGAATATTACATCACTAGTTGGCCTGTGGCCGCAGCTGCAACATTAAAATTGTTGATGCGTGTAGAATTTATTTGATTAAATCAACAGTGAGGTTCATGTTTAGAGTGCTATATTCTCAGTTACAACATCTTTGGAATCTGTAAGCGCTTGACTTTGTCCTTCTGCTAATTGGATTTTAAAGCAGAAAAACGTGAAATCGTATAAATACATGTAGCCATGGCTGGTTTCTGGCTACCATACTGCCCTCACTGGCATGCAAGTCCTGGTAAAACCAATTATGGGTTTTCCCCACACAGGCAGTCCCTTGAGTGACAGAGGAGGAGGTGTGACTAGGTCTGTGTTCTGCCCAATCCTGGGTTCAGACCTAGTACCTTCCCCCTACTGTACTTAAGGGAGGTGTAACCCCAAATTCAGTAGTGTCTCTACCATTGAGAGAGAGAAGGTATCACGCAGGACTGCTGAGCACTGGCAGGCCCTGATCCTCTTCCCTAAGGGAGAGAGTGAGTGATCACCTTTTCACCTTTTCGCCTGGTCCTGCTAGAGGTCTGGGGAAAAGCAGGGACTGCTGCGGGTGCCCTTGATCCGTAGTGAAGGTCCAGGGACCATCCTAAGTTTGTGAGACCAGAACAGAGACTGTGTTGGGCAGAGATCTGCCGTGTGCTGTGAGGGTACAGGAATAAATCTGTTCCAGTTGAATATGCCTCCTGCATCACAGGCATCACAACAATTACAAATTCCTCTAAAAACAATGTAATATTGATTGTCCTGGATTACCTGATATTCATGTGGTCCTGACCCTTTTTCACTTGCTTTCTATTCGGGTGCCCACTTTCAATTAGAGCATTGGATGCACTGTTTACATTTTGAATTTGGGAACCCAAAGCATTCATTTCTTGATCCAGAATATTAAATCTAGAAGAATAACATCAATTAATACAGCCATGTTGTCTAAAAAGTCAAAACAAGCTCATGCCCCCAAAAAATTTTTTTTTACAATACTTTGATTTTCAACTCCCCATTCTAAATCTGTGTTGACATTTTTACTTTCTCTTTATAGCGTATATTGTTTCTTTGAAGAGGAAGTGTACAGTATTGCATTGGCCTTGTGGATTTAATTACTGCCTTAGTTACTTACTTACTTATTTGACATGTAATCTTGGGTAAGTAACTTGATCTCCCTGTGCTAGGTTATCAATGGGTAAGAGTAATATCATGCTTTCACTCTTTCTACCAGCCCATGAAACACGTGCAAACTGTTTTGGAAGCACCTAAGTACTGTAAATACAAGGTATTATCACAAACATTATATGTTCCTTGTATACGGTTTGTGTTTATCTGATGTCTAATTGTTTAATCTGTGGTGTAGGAATAAAGGAGTCTAGATATAACAATAGCACTTTACCTCTGCTGAAAAACACCCATATCTTCCAATGTATCTGGACTCTGCAAATCCTCCAGCCACTTCTCCTTCTCAGTCATCCACAGCTCACATGCGTCTATCTCCCCAAGAATGGTGTAAAATGCAAGGGCGTCTTGCAGCTTTTGGGAGCGCACATCTGCCAATGATGCCAAATCAGAAAAGAGACTCCTTAATTTTTGAAGTCTGCTATCTATTTCGGGTGACACTCTGAAGTCCTCTGGAAAACTTTGCGCTTGCTGGTTGAGACCCCCCAACACTTTTCTATTCACCATAATGTCATCTAGAAGGTCTTTTTGTTTTTTAACCAATACTTTGGTTGAATACTCATCATGACCAATGTCCTCGCTTTGCATGATGCGATGTGTGTCCTGTAGCCTTGACGCTAGATCATCAGCGTCAACTTGGAATTGGAAGAAGTTTTCAGCATCACAGAGTATTTTTAAGCGGAAGGCAGCCAGGTCTTTTAGCTGAGACCAGAGTACTTTGATTTGATCAATTCGTTCTTTGATTTTGGCCGCCCCATAGTGTTTATTGGCAAGCAGTGACTCCCCATCTTTAATAGTTTGCTGCAAATTACATTCAAGACCTTTTAGTTCGTCTTCAAAAGTCTTGTGTTTTCTTTGAAGAATAGAGATGCTGGTAAGATCTTTCCCAAAGTCCATTAAAGTATAAATTTGTTCTTTCTCCTTAATCCACCTCTCCACTTCATCCATGTCCCCAAAAAACTTCCACAGGCTCCTAGATTGCACCAGTCGAGCTTTTCGCTGTGCTGCCAGTGCCACAAGATCCTGATAGCACAACTCAAGATGATGGACACGATCTTTAATTACTTGTGGATCACAAGGTTGATACCCTACAAGAGACAATTGGAGAGAGATATACAAATCTTATTTACCCAAATATTTAAGCAGCATTTTGTGTGCATGACTCAGACTAAGAAGTCAACACAGACTGATGTAGTAACAAGAGGGAGATGGAGTAGGTAATTTAACTTTTATTGGACCAACAAGCAGTTGATATGTTACAAGCTTTCCAACCTCTCAGGGTCCTTCATTGGGTATCAATGAGAAGTTGGAAAGCTTGTAACATATCTCCCTCCTTTGTTACTACATAGAAGAAAGGACCAACCTGGCCCCCACCTTTCACTGCACAGTAGACTGAGAAATATTTATCTAAATTGTTAATTGTGCATTATTGGCCATGATGCTAAGAGTTTCAATTTTATGTTGTGTCTTTCTATGAATGTTTCCAGGGGCATTAGTTCAACTTTGCTTCACATCTGACAGTGAGATATTTGGGGACATTTAAAAGAGCATTTATGCAACACAATATTATAAGGGGATGTATTTGGCAGCAAATCAGTTTTCTTCTGTACATTAACAGTACAATAATTCTTCATGCAGATAAACAATATATAAAGATAATAACATATTTGCCTTTTTTATGTATGGGAGATCTGATCTATAAAAGTCACAGCATGCGTTAATAATAAATGTTCCAGGAGAATGGCAATATTTTATTACTAACTCCTGCACCATACTTGATATCGAAATGTATTGATGCAACATTTAAGTGATGATCAGTGCCCTTGTTGGTTGCTGTTCCTCGTTCCTCACCCGGTACCCACTGCGCCATCTCCCATTCCCCTGCACGTCTCCTTTCTTGTCTCTATCCGTCTTCTCCCTTCCCCGTTAAACTTGCGTTAAAATGAAAAATATAGCTTGCAAAAAAACAAAAAATTCCCGGAGAACATTTCACCTACCATCTCCCCCTGCAAACTTTAGCACGGCTGTGTTAAAAGACTTCACTTTGTCTGCTTGAACTGCTATGTCCGTTTCTGCTAAGGTATGTTTTTGAAGCAAATATTCCGCTTCCAGTAGGTGTTTCCCAAAGTCTGGCGATGAAAGGCTGGCCTAGAAAGAAGAAGAAATTAGCTGAAATCACAATAAAGATAATAAACTTGTTTCGGGACACATGGGGGCTATTTATCAAAGTCTTCCAGCTGCAAAACTGGGGCAAAAACCGCACCGGATTTATTAACGAAAAACATTCCCATTTTTGGTTGATAAATCTAGTGCAGTGTTTTTACCCCAGTTTTCCCGACCCGGGAGACTTTGATAAACGACACCCTTAGAGACAAATTTACTAAATTGTGCTTGGCTGTAGGGCAATTGCCAATCCATTCATTTTAATGGGATATAGGATGACTCATAGGTTGAAAATGGTTAGTAAATATGTCCCTTAATATCCTATAAATATTATTTAGAAGGTAGGATAATATTTTATATGGATCATAAACATATCTAGAAAAACAAAAACAAATCTTTCTAATGATCTGTTATGAGTACCTGGCCCTGAATTGCTGCCGACAGTCTGTAATATTCATTTATATCTCCCAGACTCTCATTACAATAGATGTTCTGGCCTCAAGTGCTCCATAGCTATCAGCCTTTGTGGGTGCAGCCAATGTGTATAAAAGGGTGATCTGTATTTTAAGAGAATGATCGTATTGAGTTTTATGGAGGTAACTAATGTGATCCTAAAACAATGATGCTTTTGAACTCTGTTGGGAAAAATAATGTTTATAGTAGGTTCAGTATTCAATAAGGTTCAGTAGTCAATAAGCTCCAAAAAGCAGTATCTGAGGTTGACCCCATTGACTGCCATTAACTTGAAAGACAGTCAACGAAGGACTGAGTTCCAATACCCCTTATCGGAGCTTCGTGAATGTCCCCAGTGTGTTGAAGATGAGAGTGGTACTGTCATATCAGGGTAATCTAAAAAACATGATAATCAGCCTATCATTAGTAACCATGAGCCATGAAGTGACTAACTCTTGAAGTGAATGGGACGATACATGTAATATACAGTACAGTGCTTACTTTAATTTCATCCATCCAGCTAACAGTATGCAGCATTTCTTGGAACAAGGTTTGCAGCTCAAGGTTCATATTGAGCCTACTGCGCCGTGAATGCAGCAGCTCTAGTAAGTATTCCCAAAGGCGTAAGATATTGTCCTTTCTGGCGTTAATCCGCTTTATGTCATGGAAGTTCTCATTTTCCAGTTCTTTTGCTACATTTACTATTGATTGGACCCGCTCTTCATAGGCAAAGATATCTGTTTGAATAGCTTCATGCTTTTTGTTCGCTGCTTCCACTGACGGCAAATCACAGCCAAAATTATCCTGCAGAAAATGAATATTTCCGTTATTGTTGCACGACACAACTTTTATAATACGTGACACTGTTTGTCTCTTTTAGCCTTGACAGTGCATGCAGGCAGAATAATTAGTCCTTTCCCCAACGAGCTAACGATCTTATTTTTGGTGCCTGAGGCACAGGAATATAAAGTGACTTGCCCAAGGTCACACAAGGAGAATGGACACTAGGATTGTAACTGGATTCACTTGCATAAGAGCAGTGACATTACCACTAATTACCGCCAAATCTGTACAGTTTTCTTATGGTAAATGTAACACTTGGAAACCCCACATAAAAATGAGAGTAAATATGACAATTCTCTTTGCAAAGTGCTGGATATTATTAATATATTATTGAAGATTAAGGACCATATTTACCAAGTGGTTCTACATCAAACGAGATCTGTGCTGAAAGACACCACAAGGTGTCTTCCGTGGCTGGAAGGTGGCATAGCCCACTAAGTAGATATAGACCTAGATGCATTAAACCAAATGATATATATCGGACGTACTTGCAAGGGGAAAAAGGGGGGACATTGAAAAAAAGGGGGGACAAAAAACGTCTGTGTAGCCAACACAATTCCCATGAGAGAAGCAGTAGATAGATACCCCCAAGCGAAATTGTACACTACTCACAAACTTCTTGCAGTACTTTCCACAGCAGGTTATTTAGGACAAACAGCAGAAGCAGAGACAACATTTCAGGTCCAGACAGGACCTACTGCTTCTCTCATAGTTCAGATGTAAGAAATACAATTATTATATTTATGCGTTAAATGGTCACAGATGAATGTATCAGACCAAATGATTATAGAAAGGATGCATTCAATCAAATGATTATAGATGTAAAATATTAGATCACATGAATATAAATTGGATGGCCAACCCCAGAGAGGCCGCAAAAATGTAAAAAATAAAAAAAAATCCAAACATTAAAATGTTTGTTAAAAGGGACTGTTCAAAGTTAGAGTAGCCGGATTCGTGTTAGGAGAAAAGCAGATTTATCATAGGTTGTGATACATTATAAATTATACTGTACAGGGCTCATCGATCTCTTCTTCATCTGACAACCAAAGTGATGTTAGTTACCTGCGCAATGAGATGCTGGTTCTCCGCCAGCCACGCTTCTCGCATTGCAGCCTTGCGATCAAAACGTTTTGCCAATTGCTCTAGCTTTTCTTGTCGAATGAGTTCATTTCTTAATGCTGTCTCACGATCATGTTCTGCCTTCTCAAGCCGTCCCCATGCCTGTTTGTGAGTTTAATACATTAGAAATTCGGAGGCGTTGAGTTCCATCCTATAATTCTCTTTCACTATATCAGTAGGACCTATCCATCAAACTGTGAAAATGGCATTTCCGTATGTAAATGTGCATTTACGCACGGAAGCACAACTTAGTGTATTCATTAAACAGTCCTTGCATGTCCAAAATGGTATTTTAGGTTTCAGCTCTGCAGATCTCTAGGATATGCAAATTTTGTATTCAAGAAACCTCGCAAAATTCGGTATTTGTATGCTACTGCATTAGTCAAGACAGAGATCGTGGAAATAGTTGCACATTTTGCACATATAATGCATACATGTACATGTATCATGCATATTTTTGCATACATGATGATTCTTTGAAAATACATATTGTGTCAATTAGAACATATTTGATGCCAAATGTGCATGAAAAGAAGATGTATTGTGTAGCTAACATGCTGCGTAAATAATTCTTACGAGTATGGCAAATACTTCCGCATCAAATTGCATTCCGTTTTTTACATCTCAAACTCACAGTTTAATGAATAGAGCATCTTGGGGCATTGAGTTCTCACAATGAAAAGTTGTAAATTATATGTACTAAAAAAAAAATAGTATCTGTGGGGCCAATAAAAATAGTTGAGACTGCGTCAATATTGCCTGTCAAGTTGAACCCTAAAAAGTCTGTTTATAATGTTAGCGCCGAATGAAGTTTGTATGAATCAACCAAAGATGTATCTGATGCAGCACAGATGTTTTATTATATACTGTAAAAGCAAATAAAGGATAAGTATCTGTCATCTAAATTTAACATGGGTTGAACTCGATGGATATAAAACTTTTTTTCAACCTCATCTACTATGTAACTAACTGCAGGTTAACTAAATGTATTGTGTTCACAGTATGGCTATTAAACAACTACGCATCATATGTATGAAGTCACATAATGACCTTCATACATACAATGCAGTTTGTAAAGGTTTCTAACACTTTAAGCACTCAAATGTTGATGCAAAAAAAAGTATTATCAGAGTACATCAGCCCCAAAGTGTGTTTTACATTTAAATGAAAGTTGAACTCCTTTGTGAAATATGAAGAAATGGAACATTCTTACAGCTGTTTGCACGGTTGAGCAAAACACGTTCAGTGTAGACAAGGTTGCAGCCTTCTTAGATCAATGTAACTGGTCTATTTCGGGAAGCTCTATGCACCTCTAATGGAGAATTTAACAGGGTCTTTGACTTTTACTGAATGGATTATTTTAATATGGAAATCTTACAGCAATGTTTTTATGGTGCCTTAAACCCTATTTTCAAGTACACCCCCCTGGGGCAGTAAAATTACATAGACTGTCACAAGAAAGAAATTCCTATTAACAGACATTTTGCTACTAAAAAAATGTGGAAGGAACAGGGATTATGTCGTTAAAAAAATTACTAAATGTAATTTTTTGAAATGCTGGAATCATTAAAAATGTATTGGATTTAAACCAAGTAAATATGTTTTTATGCATTATTTTGTCACCGACTCTCAACTATAATTAAACTATACATTTGAGATAATATCAGGATGTACTAGGATCAAGGATAACATGAAGGACATAGAAGAAAATCATTAGGAGAAACAGGACAGGATATATAACTTTGATTAGTAAGCGAGTGATGATATCCTTGTTTCCAGGTTATTGCAATGCTTTGTGAAAGTCGTAATATCCCACATTGCAACCTGATCATTGGTTCTCCGAGAGCAGGTGTGTCTTGATGATATGTCCAGTATCTCCCTGGAGATATGTTAGCTGCTGGAGATAAGCTAAGGACATACATGCCGGAGACCCCATTGTCCTCGGATTGCTGGACTGCTGCATTTATCAAGCATTTCAGTACCCTACAATGAAGCATGTCACTACCCATTCACTGAAACCAGTCTGGTAAAATGTAGGTCCTGAAATGTGTTGCCGACACACATCTGTGGATTATGCTAAAATATTGCTAATAGTCATTGTGACAGGTTGAAGTCAGGTACTGATAATTATGCCTGGGAAACATACATCTGAGTCCTTCATCCAGCACTCAGAAGGTTAACCCAGTAAGAATAGTTGGACAATCAGGAATTAAGTGGAGACAGCTGACAACCAGCTTGATAAGGAGGCTAATGCTTGTAGTAGGTGGCTTTCTCAGACTACAGAGCTGTTCTGTGCAAGGGCTTATCCAGAAGGATTTCCTAACCGCTCTCTAGGGACAGAGATTCCCAACCAAAGATACTGTAAGGACTTTCATATTGTTTCATAACCATTGGGCTATATGTTTAGGGGTTGGGAACTGGACAAAGCCAGCCAGCCCGATAGATGGGGCTTGGAGTGTTTAGCAAGATCTCCCTATGGGAGTAGGTGTTTTTTTTTATGAGTTTTGTTTTGCCTTAAAAGGACAGTGTGCCCAAATGTTTTTGTGTTGTGGAGAAATAAAACCACTCAGCATTTGGTTTACCCTGGAACTGCACATGTGGACTATTGTCTGACCTCGCATACAGGCCGTCCTGCCACAGTCATTCTTTCATCCAGGACAATATCGGACCAACAAAGTAACCTGAGAGATAAAACTGAACATTGCTCTTTAAAAGAAGCTTCTGGGAAGCTCATAGATTGCAAAGGAAAAAGCAAGCAAGAACAAAAATGTGTCAATTATTTGTACCAACTTAGTGTTAGGAGGATAGTTTATTAGCTTACCCTGTTGATGTCTGACACCAGCTTGCCGTCATGGGGTACGTACAGTTTCTGATTGTTTGCCCTCATCCTGGACTGTATGGTGAACAGAAGAATCTCCAAATTCCCCTTTTCTTGAAATCTGTTCAATAAAATGGTGTTTATTTAGCATCACAAAGGTAACTAATTTGCCTATATATTTTGTTAGTGCTACATTCAAGAGGCAAAGACGGGTCGGTAGCAGCTGTGTTTGTCCTTTCTTCCATGTTGTAACAAAGGAGGGAGAGGGAGCATGGGGTATGATACCTTTTATTGGAGCAACACGTAGTTGATATGTTACAAGCTTTCCAACCTCTCAGGGTGGGACCCAATCAAGGACCCTGAGACGTTCGAAAGCTTGGAACATAACAACTACTTGTTGGTCCAATAAAAGTTATCATACTGTAACTGCTACCTCTCCCTCCTTTGACGCTACATTAAAGAGGGAAGGTAAAGGCCAAGACGTCTCCCCAAGCTCTAGTGTATAATGATCATAATGTATTCTTAAATATTTCTTACAGTTTATAAAGAGCTTGTTATATACGATGATATCCTGCTGCCATGGAGTGTATGCCAAACAGTGTGGTCTAAATAGTAGGTTATGATAAAATGTGTGGGGGGGGGGTTCACTTTGCCTGTGGCTGCAATAATTGTAAGAGGCCTTATTGTTCTGTACAAAGGTTTGTGCCAACTTGGATCTGGCTGAGGTCTTTCTTTTTTAGTCTTAGACAAAAGAACAAATGATTAGCAAAAATGCAGAATTTGATGCATGCCATTATATTGTATTACTGAGCTTCTATTTAACTCATCTTATAAACACGCCCCAAATAATCAGCTGGGTTCATGGGGTAAAATCGCTGCAAAATACATTCACATTAAGACTGTGAGGATGAAAATTGCCCTGATATGTAGAACACAAAGAATGTGTAATGTACAAATCAATATAGAAGGTGTAAAGAAAAGGCTTTTAGTTTATATGATATTACCCCAATTTTGCAGCTGCGAGACTTTAGTACATAGGGCCCCCATGTCTTCCTTACTCATTAATTAAGCCTAACTCAGCAAAATAATACATTATACAGAATATGTATCAACTACACATTATATACGTTATGGTGGGTAAAAATGTGACAAAAACCGTGCACCGTACAGTGTACAGCAAAGAAAAATATCCCTTATGACACAGTCACATGTCTTACAGGTCTGCCACCCTGGCCGCAGTGCAAGCACTATGCTAAGAGATAATGGGGAAGAGCAAGGCCGCAGTGGAAGCACTGTATGCTAAGATAATGGGGAAGGCCGGGTGGCAGACCTGTCTGAGACGTTTGACTGTGTCACTAGTGATATCTTTATTGGCTATACGCAGAATATGTGCAAGTGAATGACCAATGGCGCGCTCAACACAGTCTCCCCATAGAGAATGAGCAAACATCAAAAGGTATTCCATTGATTGTTGGACCTTGTGATGTTCAGGGATTGCCGTAAGGATTCCCTAAGGCAGAGGTTCCCAACTTCAGTCCTCCTAACTAACCGTGCAAGTTGTAAATATACCCCAGCTTGTGCACAGATGGGCAAAATGATTGGCCTCCTGTGCTAATCAGCGGATAGCCTTAAAAACGGCACTGTTAGTGGTCCTTGAGGACTGGAGTTGGGAACCTCTGCCTTAGTGGTTGGGGGGAAATCACCATGGTACAACACTGTGCATTTCTACCGGCCCAGATCAATTCTGTGAGAGAAATAAGATCTAAGGTATTGGATAAGCCACATAATTTCCCTGAGACCTCCAAAAGGTCTGGCCAGCAGTGGAAGCACCAGGTAGCCCTCATACCATATACTGTATTACATCTTAATGTATCACCTCACAAGCAAGACAACATTTCTGGCTTACAATCAGGACCATGTGAAAGCAAAGCTACTGCAGACTTTGTACAAACAAAATACAAAGTGCATTAACTTAACTTCAATCAATACATATAACGCATTATGGAGAAAAAAAGCAACACATTCCCATATTTTACCTGGCTGGGGTTGCAATGGTGAGGCGAAATAATTGGCTTAATCTTATGTGATTCATTGAAAGTTCCTATACTATGGCCTATATTTACTAAATGGTTATATGCCAGAAGACACTTTCAAGTGAATAGTCTTAAAACGTGTCTTCTGGCTCCACCGGAAGGCGCCATATCACGGCTATATGGACCTATGTCATATAAAAGTACTACATGAATTACTTTGCTTTAATGAGATTTAAAACTGCTAGGGGCTTTGGCAGAGATGTATTGGATTAGAATAAAAAAAAGTACAAGAAAATGTAATTTGTAAAAGTAAAATAGTTCTGAACTGGCTAAGTGTGACTGGGACATTAAGAAAAAGAATGTTTGTTTTGGTGAATACTCACTTGGCTGGCTTTTCCCGAGTTCTGTAAGTGCTGAATGATTGCAGTTGCTGTTGAACTCCCATCAAAGAATTAGCGAATTTGCGGTTTGTAAGCGCTAAAATGGTTTGTTCAATCCATGTCAGCAAATCCGAAGCCAGCCCTTCATAATCACAGATCATCTTCTCTGTACTGATGGCATTATCCAAAACCTTAGGAAATAAAATGGACATCACCAAATAAACTTAGATTTATATACACAAAATGTCTGTAATATCTTACAGTAAAATTATTTATCAATGGTATGTTGTTAAATGTTGTATGCTATGCATGGTAGTCTAGGCCTACCATAGTCGTATTTTTACTTATACACCACTGACAGTGTATTTTTTGATCAGCACTTTTGCTGTATTTTATTAATCAAACCACATATATATTGTAACACAAATGAACTTGTCATGCACAGCTGGGTGAGATTGACTTTTTGAGATCCATTGTACCCTGGATGTTGCGATGTTTAATGGGTGACATACGTACGACATTCCAACTGTCCCTCGTGTGTATTGCTCAGACATGTCACAAAGAAACGAATACATAATACACAGTACAATCATGCTGCCAACATAATAGAGTTTTCCCATTCTGTTTCTCCGGCGATAAGGACTTTCCATCACTCATAGTACAAACTTTGACTTCTCATGTAATTCAACTCTTGTTTGGAAATGTTTCAGAAACCCAATGAATCTATGGAATATTTCTATCCAGCGCCTTACCTTTCCAACTCTTTTCCCCTCCAGCGCTAAGGACTTCATTTTGGAAAAATAGTGATAAAACGCCACTACATATGTGATAATGGACTTTTCATCAGGATTTTCAGTGAAGACATCTGCAAAATTTAGTTTGAAAGAAAAAAACAGCTATTTGTTACAGTCAATAAACAACGCATTTCTTTACATTTTGCACTACGGCGCAAAGCGGGCATTGTAAGAAGACAGAGCTGGTACAGTACAGTAAGGGAACTCAAAAATACTTTGGATAGACTCAGGGGTGCCCTTAATATGAGAGACCTAGGATCTGAGGTTTCACTGCCGATGCACAGACTAGAGGGTAGATACTCGGCTCCATTAAATATGGGCTACTAACGTGACACTACCTAAATAGGTAACATCCGTTCAGTTTAAGGGTATCCTCAGAGCTAAATACATGCAAAACAACAGCCATTAGTGATCTCATTAGCACAGGCTTAACACCATGTGACGTAAGCTTCAGATAACATGGCGTTAAGTCTGTCTGACCCAAAGGTGGCGTAACTACCATGCAGACCCTGAATAGGTGTTTAATTCAAGTAAAAAAGAGAGGACATCAGAGGAAAAGGACCCTATAAGTAACAATACAATAGTTAAATTATACCTAACTGTGGTCTTACACTTATCCAGAACCTATAAAAGACCTATTTCAGGGCCTAGATGTGAGTAACGCCACCCTTAGCGCTGACCTAACTAACGTACCGTTAAATCCCTGCAGGAACTATAACAGAGCTCTGGGGATGGGCGCTGTTAGAGGGAACACCATTCGTGCATATTATTAGCGCTAACGTCCGTTATAGTAACGTCAGGGCTCGTTACAGCTGGAAAACGCACATAGTGCATTGTTACTGAGCTTTGAACATCCCCGTTAGGACTTAATGAGACGTTAACTGAAGTTAACGATATGTTAAGTATTAAATGGACTTCTGAGGATCTACCCCTAAGTGAACCAAGCGGTTCTAATAATCTGCCATCAGTTGCTGTGTTTCTAAGACAAAGGGGGATCACAAACTATCAAGGCGGATGTAAATACATTGTGGGTATATGGAAGGAACCAGTTTCCATGTTTTCTTCATACTTTAAATAATGCAGTTAATACTGAAGGAAAATGATACTTGTGATGTGAGGATCTACAAAGACAACACTGTTGGGGAATCGGCTGTTGACAATGGGAAGAGAATTGTTAAAGCAGAATAATTTTGTATGGGTGAAGGTAGTCTAAATCAGGGGTGCTCAACTCCAGTCCTCAAGCCCCGTCATTTTTTTATGGATTTTATTGGCTGGCTTGTTTAGGAAGGGGGCACATTAATATAAGCTGAAAGGCTTGAAGAAGCTCCTATCATTTGCCTGCTTGATAATTAGATGCTCTAAGTGAGCAGTTATAAAGTGGATCATGTATGGCACCTTTACTGTAAAAACACTAATGGGTCTATTTACTAACATCTCCAGACTGCACAATTTGGGCAAAACCTGTGCGAACAACGGCACCGGATTTATTAAAGGAAAATAATCTTATTAAAAGCAAATTATTTTTTTCCTTTGAGATATCCAGGCCCGCCAACAGGGGAGGAGAGTGGGGACATCTGTCCCAGGCTTTCCAACAGGGGAGGAGAGCGGGGACAACTATCCTTGGCCTGCCAAGAGGGGAGGAGAGTGGGGACATCTGTCCCAGGTTCGCCAACAGGGGAGGAGAGCGGGGACATCTGTCCCAGGCTTGCCAACAGGGGAGGAGAGCGGGGACATCTGTCCCAGGCTTGCCAACAGGGGAGGAGAGCGGGGACATCTGTCCAAAGCCCACCAACAGGGGAGGAAAGTGGGGACATCTGTCCCAGGCCCGCCAACAGGGGAGGAGAGTGGGGACATCTGTCCCAGGCTTTCCAACAGGGGAGGAGAGCGGGGACAACTATCCTTGGCCTGCCAAGAGGGGAGGAGAGCAGGGACATCTGTCCAAAGCCCGCCAACAGGGGAGGAGAGTGGGGACATCTGTCGCAGGCCCGCCAACAGGGGAGGAGAGTGGGGACATCTGTACCAGGCCCGCCAACAGGGGAGGAGAGTGGGGACATCTGTCCCAGGCCCGCCAACAGGGGAGGAGAGTGGGGACATCTGTCCCAGGCCCGACAACAGGGGAGGAGAGTGGGGACATCTGTCCCAGGCCCGACAACAGGGGAGGAGAGCAGGAGCATCTGTCCCTAGCCCGCCAACAGGGGAGCAGAGTGGGGACATCTGTCCCAGGCTTTCCAGCAGGGGAGAGAGAATGGGAACATCTGTCCCAGGCCCGCCAACAGGGGAGGAGAGCGGGGACATCTGTCCCAGGCCCGCCAACAGGGGAGGAGAGCGGGGACATCTGTCCCAGGCGCGCCAACAGGGGAGGAGAGTGGGGACATCTGTCCCAGGCCTGGTGCAGGAGTTCTCCCCAACAGTCTGGTCCCAGAAGTCTTGCCCAACCTCCGGTGTAAGCCGTACCTGGGTGGGCCCTCCTTCACGGCCCAGATGGAACCTTTCCCCCAACTTAATGGGTAGTGGCCTGGGGTGAGGAGGCAGATGAGGACCCGAGTAGGAGGGAGGAAGGAGTGAATGTAAGAAAGGGGGGTGTACAAGACAGGTGGAGTGTGAGTGAGAAGGGGGAAGGAAACTGCGAGAAAGGGGGGAAGAGAGAGAAAGTGGGGTGAGAAGGGGAGAAAGTTTGAGAGAGGAAAGGGGCGATAGTGAGGGGGAAGAAGGAGTGGGTGGGGGGGAAAAAGAGTGAGAGAGGGGGAAAGTGGGGGTGTGAGAGAGATGTAGGAGTTAGAGGGAGAGGAGGGAGAGTGAGGGGAATGAGACAGAGGGGGCACCTCCGATAGGGGGAGTGGACACGTCCCCCCACTCCACAACCCAGAGCCTCAGTGGAGACTCGTGTTCTGGGCCTTGGGACAGCTGTCGGCAACCTTGGATACATCTAGTGCAATGCCCTAGCTTTCCAACAGGGCGACTTTAGTAAATAGCCCCACATGTGTATGAATCTGACAGAAACTAGGCGAGTGAAGGGAATTAGTTTGAAAATTGAAACCAGTCAGGGATAAAAAAAAATGTATTCTTCAAAAAAGTGTTGAATACTACAATCAAGTTAAGTATTTGTAGCCAAGTCTCCTTGGACTAACCTTTTCCTGGCCATGACCTCACTGTAAGTCCCTATAAAGGTGGGCAGTGTGGGCATGATTCCTGAGGGACAAATCCCTACTGTGACAACAAACTCTATAAAGTTTGTGATGTGTTGACTCTAATACTCGGCACATTCTGCCCAACTCTTCCTATTCGTGAGGGAGGAGACTACTTGAATTTTAGCTGAAAAATGTATCATTTTTTTGCTGTCCCTGGAAAAAAATGTAATTGGAAGTTTTAGAAATCCCTGACATTTTCATCCCAAATATGTCTGAATAATGCTTTAAAATATTGGCCAGTATGGTTGTGCATGTTTTGGCTTTTTCCCCTTAGTAGAACCAGGGGGTCTCACAGAGCTCAGCGGTGATGTTTCCAGCTTCACTGACCCCCGGTAAAATATGGCCACGGAGTCGGCAATAGAGAGTCTCGTCAGCTCCCGATGTGGTTACAACTTTCTATTGGCCACCAGTGCAGCCATCGGACAAAACTGCTCCTTTCTTCGGAACCAGCGGATCTCCCAAAGATCGGGAGATCTCGGACCATCTACCAGGGACTCACCGATTCAGGAAATTAAACCCTCCCCCCCAGAGAAAAATCACGCAGGGTGCACTGCTGCCTCTTAAGCTTAAATGCAGGGGTGGCCTAGCACAGAGGCTCAATCAGTGGCTCAGTCATAAGGACTGTGTGTGCTGAAGCAGGGGTATCCCTAATACCTGGCATGTTGGTGGCCCTTTAGGACTGGAGTTGGCCGCTCCTGTTTTTGTGTATCGAAAAACTTATACAATACATCATACAATACAACGTTGTTCACTTCAAAGATTGAAAATGTTTTGCCCTAAAACCTATAATGCTGCTTTTATATCTAATAAATCCTTCAATATGTACAAATATTAAGCAGTAGAAATTTGCTAGCATTTAATTTTATTGTTCCCATCATGTGTATTACTTGTGCCACATGCCTATGCCAGTTGTGACTTGCGTGCAGTTATTTTAATAGTTGGATCCCTGATGGAATTTCAGTGGTACAAAATGGAACTTCCAAGTGAAGTTGGAACATATTGTACAATCAGAATTCCAATTCCCACATGTAAATTACTACAAATATTTATGTGTAATGTATTGTGCACGTATGCCAACAAATGTACCCCAATGCGGTGACAATATGGTCAATTAACATTACAAATGTGCTTATAAATATAATGTACCTTCTGGATCGAGAAGCTGCGTTACTCCCAGCTGCTGCTCTGCCACGTTAAACGCGTGCTCAAGGTTGTACTTGGCGTTGGATTTCTTCAGTTTGTCAAAGTCGACCAGATCGGGCCTAAAGTTAAAAGACATTACTGTGGTTACTGTCCCACAGAATTACACTGTGCAACTTACAGTAAGTAGGTGTTACAGTAAAACGAAAGTATTCAGAGATGGTACCAGGGCCGGTTTACAATTCTCTAATTTAGAAGCGCTTACCTTTTGCCGCCCTGGCCTCCCTCCTCATGTAGCGTCCTGATATCACATGGCGACATCACGTTACCAACGCAACGCGTTACCATGTGACATTGCGGCGTCATTTGACGCTGCAGAATGAGGAGGGCAACGCTGCAGGAGGAGGTACGAGACCTTTACAGAGGCCACACGCTCTCCCCCGGCAATCAGTTTAATTGTTGTGGGGAAGAGAGCAGGGCCTCTGCAACTGCAGCACCAGCCCCTCCAAAATACCCCGCCTACCCCCTGAAAGTTGACGCCCCAGGCCCGGGCCTAGGAGAACTTTGCCTAAATATGGGCCTGGATGGAACACCTGGATGCCCTAGATTAAGATATGCTTCATGCAAGAAGTAGAAATCGTCGTGTTAGTCCAGTTGTGATATTGCAGAGTAAATGAGTACCTTAGTATTTATTAGGTGACACCATTTTTATTTGGACTAACAATTTATATTATAAGACAAGCTTCCGAGAGTTCTCTCTCTCCCTCAGGTCGGCGATACTGATTTACAAAGACTCCATGCTTCTTAGATTTTGATAACCCTAAAATGAATATAATCAATTTGTGACAGAACCACCCATTTTATATTTACATGAACATTTCTTTGAAATAAAAACCTACTGAAGGACTTACTGAATATATGACCAGGGTGGAGACGTAAAATATAGCAATTTGTAAAACAAAAATCGTTTTTTTATTTAATAAATGAAACTGAGCCTTTCATTCTGAAGAGCAGGGGTGGCCAACTCCAGTCTTGAAGGGCCACCAACAAGTCGTTGACAGAGCCACTGATTGAGCCACCTGTGCTGAATCAGGGATATCCTTACAACCTGTCCTGTTTGGGGTCCTTGAGGACTGAAGTTGGCCACCATTGATCTAGGGGGTTTAAATGAAAGTGGTTTTTCTAACTTTCGTTGCCATTGCCAACTCTGTTGATTATGGAGAAAAAAGCACCTCCACGGCGGGAAACGCATCAGAGTATTTTTAAGATGTGTGTCTTTATTTTTGGCATATATGCCCAATAAATAGTTTTATATGTTTTTGCCTCCAGCACTTGTTCACTTTGCAGTGCTCTGCTTGCTACTTCTTCTAACTCTGTTGATAAAGTATTATGATATAAATAAATGCAGAAGCTAAGCAGTATTGTCAGTGGTCTCTGTATAATGATACAGACTGTCACAGAACACTACCAGATTTTTACTTTATTTTTACTTTCCATTTCTTATAAATATAATCAGGTCTTTTGAAAATGGCATATAAAGATTTATTTATTTTATTTATTTATAAAATATTTTACCAGGAAGTAATACATTCAGAGTTACCTCTCGTTTTCAAGTATGTCCTGGGCACAGAGTAAAACAAATAATACATGGTTACAAGTACAGTTACATAAATGAACAAGGTATACATTATATAAAAGACATTGCGTGCACAGTTAAAGAAAATATATATTACAAGAATTTTGACGTTTAAAAATCCAGCAATAGACACAGAACTATTAATATATGTTTGTATGACATGTAACTTTTTGTAATGTACTCGTTACATTGCTTTTAGGCTAGTCCCAGAAATAACTCAATGATAATCAGGTTCTGGATGTTCAGCTTTTGGAAGGTCTTAAATATCGTAGCGTTATTATGATGCGCCAACATGAACAGGGGTCTGAGGATCTCCCATGTTAGGTAAACTGCTCATTACCATATGATTTGTATATGAGTAAGCAAAACGTCCGTTAAAATGTATCGATGCGATATTTTTGGCGGTAACGCGAGAATATCGTAATGCAAATTACGGATAATGATATGCAAAATGGCGTAAGTGTAACACTAAAAATGTAATGCGCTTCTAAGGATCTACCCATATGGGCGTCAATCACTACATTCTGATAGTTATAATTAAGCCTACATTTCCATTTACTTGATGGACCATGGCTGGCTACCTCCATTTAGTAAATAACCCCTATACTGTATGCTATACAAATACTCTATAAAGAGAACGCGAGTACATTATTTGTGTGCCAATCCCATCCAAGTACATAGTTGATCTGTAAATTCATATATAATGCTATCTTTTAAATCATAATAGCAGCTTCTAATAAAACTTGCAAATCGCTGTGCTCCGCCTTTCTCTAATCTGTTCAAAGGAAACAAAGAGGACACAAAGCAAACTGGCGGCATCTCTCTCACCAGGTTCACCCCTAGGCATATTGGACACCCTTCATCACACCTCCATGCAGCTTAGAGCCTGCTTTGGTCAGCATGGTCCACGTTCCTCGCGTTCTTCACCTTGCGGCTACAACCTTCTCTCTTCCTCCTTCAGACATTCCTCTGGTGTCTCCTACTTTCATCTCATTGTGATTCCCTACGGCTCTTGGCCCCTCCTTTGCTCTCTCTCTCTGTGCTGTTGAACTGTAATCTTATTTAATTGTCCTGACTGCTTCTGCAATGGTTATGCCCTGAAATAATGTAACCCTTTCCTTTCCAGGTAATCCAGCAACACAATGCCAAGCAATACGTATCTAACCCCTCTGGCAATTAGGCATTAAAACAGCATTGTGAGGTTGGAATCGCACCTTTAAAAATAAGCCACAATACACATGCCACAATACAAACAAGAACTGAGCTCACACGTGCAACTCTGAAGATGACAAACATCGAAAAGACATCATTGCAAATACATCTGTTGACGCAGAAGCTTTTAGAAAGAGGTGATCTGGCACACAATCAATGAAGCACTATAATGTCACATGCCGGTAACCACAGACCAAGGGGGGTCGTCCTACCAGGTCCCCAAGTGGTATCAGGGTAAAGAGAATAGTCCAGGCGCACGGTTTTATCACAAAGTAGAAAATTTAATCCAGCATAAATCCAACGTTTCGGCTGCACACAGGCAGGCTCTCACCTTGGCAAAGGCTGCCTGTGTGCAGCCGAAACGTTGGATTTATGCTGGATTAAATTTTCTACTTTGTGATAAAACCATGTGCCTGGACTATTCTCTTTACCCTGATGCAGAAGCTTTTGCCAGCCCATAATGCTTTCTCACCACTCCACATAGTGATATTCCTGTTGGAAACGACACCTGTGGTCAGTGGGGTATAGGGCAGTTGGGGTGGGGAATACACGAAATCAATGTTTTAAGCATAGCAAACCTATGTGGATTGTGGCTATATATCTCTTTCTGGAAATAAGTATAGATAGATGTGCAGTAATACAATGCATACAGTACAACTTATTTTCAGGTGTAGTTTCGCTTGAAATCTGCAAAACGACTTTATATAAATTCCATATAAATACCTTGCAGCTCAAGAAGAAGAGAAAAGAAATGCAGACTCCATAGCGTAACTATTAAAAAAATTATTTTGTGGCATTAAAAAAACAAGTCGACAGGGATATTACTCAAAAGCGGAGCATTCGAAAATGCATTGAGGAGTAGAACAACTCTGCAGCACACAGCGCCAGGCTCACTGGAAGCAACAGGTCAGGCTCACTATTCAAGTTGCAGTCCACTCACTGTCAGTCTGTATGTATCCTCACGACAGTCAAAACTGCCCAAGCATTGGCTCAGTTGGTCCGCGACAGATGGAAACAGCTAGCCAGCTGATTTCCTGGAGTGGAGCTAAGGCAACGGGAGAATCCACAATGTGCTAAATCTCCTCGCAGTCGCTTCCGTGCCACGTGTGTACGGCGTCAAGAAATGTGACCCTACACGTTTCATCATGCAAGTGACTTCATCAGGTTTTATTTTCCAATATAGTGATAATAGTGTACCAATACTTGCGTTTGCAGATCCACAAAAGCCCTATGTACTGGATGTAGATGCCAGTCTGGATGGGTTGGGAGCAGTGCTGTACCAAGAGCCCCCCGAGGGACTAAGACCAGTAATATTCGTGAGCCGGGGTTTGGTGACATCAGAAAGAAATTACCCAATGCACAAACTAGAGTGTTTGGCATTGAAATGGGCGGTAGTGGACAAACTACATGACTACCTATATGGAGCCACTTTTGTAGTACACACAGAAAACAACCCCCTTACCTATATTCTAACATCAGCGAAGCTGGATGCCATGGGGCACAGGTGGTTTGCAGCATTGGCAACTTACAAATTCAGCCTAAAATACAGGTCCAGGACACAAAATATTGATGTGGACGTATTGTCTTGAATTCACTGGGGTGCTCAAATCAAGGATGGGCATTGGAGAGACATTGCTGCAGCTGGAGTGCGCACATTGTGCAAGCAAATAGAAGTGCCAAGACAGGTCACGACTGCAACCCCAAATAGAGTGGCTGACAGTCTGGGGATCTTTCCCACGATGTACCCTTAGTGAACTCTCACCCCTCAGAGTTGACTATGGAGGGGTTATCTCGACTAGAACGACAGGATCTATCCCGATCGCAATAGACAGCCCCAGGCTTGAGAGAAGTGTGGTCAGCCCTGAGGGACCAGAAATCATCCCAGGAAGTCATCCGAAAGCATCCGGAAAGTTGACTCCTTGTAAAACAATGCGATAACCTGAGTGGGGTAATGTTCAGAGTTGCTAAAAGTTGCAGAACCTGGTAACTAAGCAACTGGTACTCCAGTACCAGTATATACAAGTGGTCCTACGGTCCCTGTATGACGATCATGGCCACTTGGGCACAGACAAAACAATGGGATTAGTGAAAGATCGATTCTATTGGCCCAGGATGGTGGGGGATGTCAAGGAATATTGTAAGAATTGCGGAAGGTGTGTGCCCAGAAACACTTTGCCTACCAGGGCCACATCCTTAACCAATATCACTAGCAGTGGGTCACTGGACTTGGTATACATGGACTTCTTGTCCCTAGAGCCAGATAGCAGGAATACCAGTAATATTTTAGAGGTAACTGATTACTTCACCCGGTATCGGCAAGCATTTCCAACAAAGGACCAACGACCACTAAGGTCATCAAAATGTTATGGGACAAGTATTTAATCCATTATGGATTGCCAGCCAGGATATACTTTGACCAAAGACTGGACTTCGAAATCTGACTCATCAAGGAATTACTGCGCATCTGTGGGATAAAGAATTCCAGAACTACGCCTTACCACCCACAAGGGGATCCGCAACCCAAGAGATTCAATAGGACCCTTTTGAATATGATGGGTACTCTAAATAATCAAGGGACGGAATGATGGAGCCTGCATGTGCAGCACCTAGTCCATGCGCATAACTGCACCAAGAGTGAATACACAGGGTGGATACCCGATTACCTAATGTTTGGATGGGAAGTCCGATTACCCATTGACCTGTGCTTGGGAGTGGCGGCAGATGGCACATCCCCAACCACGTACATGCAATATGTACAGAAACTCAGTTAACAGTTACAAGAAGCATACAGACTGGCCACTACTGCGTCTGATACGAATAATCGTGGAAACAAAAGCTGCTATGACAAAAGAGTGCACATTCAAGAGCTAGACATACAGGACAAAGTCCTTATCCAGAATCTGGGGATACCAGGTAAGCACAAAATAGCAAATCGCTGGTAACCAGATACTTATGTGGTAGTAGAGAAAGTACAAGGAAGTGGGCCTGCAAAGAACCTACCTAGGAACCACCTTCTGCCAATAGGTCCATTGGCCAATAGGTCCAATAGCTCCTCTCTCCTCAGGTCGCTATCATCTATCGACCACCTCCCTCTGCTCATCCCACTTCTACCCTTTCTCTGACTTTGAATCCTAGCTCTCCTTTCTCTCCTCCGACTCCCCTTCTCTACTCTTTGGGGACTTCAATTGCCATATAGATGCCACTCTCTTCCATGGGCTTCTGCTTTCTCTCCCTAATCTCCTCCCATCTTCTCAAACCTCCTGCTCCCACTCTAATCCCTACACTCACCCAAGAATTTTCAATTCCTCCCTTTGCTGAGTTACTTTTCCCATCTCCTTCAAGATTACAATAGTTAGAACTATTCTCAAACGTAACACTCTGGACCATATCTGTCTCTAACGATTGCCATGTCTCCCTCCTGCCTTTGCCTCCAAACTCCTTACGCACCTTCTGTTCTCTTGCTTGCTCCATTTTCTTAACTTCTATTCTCTTATAAACCCTGTGATTATGAAAGTTGGGCCGGGGAAGAGCGCAGGGCCTCTGTAAGCGCGGAGCCAGGTGCAGCCACACAGCCATCAAGCCGGTGCTGCACCTCCCCTTATTAACATTTAAGAGATCCGTATTTAATTCCCTAATGTATTCGTATTAACTTACGCCATATGTCTCCCACCATACCACTTAAATTGCAAGCTATATTGGCCAGGAGTGTCCTTTTTGCTGTGTTCCCTTTTATTCATTGACATTAAAGGAAAGGAGAATTCACCTTCAGCAAAGGAGAAGTTTTGTTGTTGTTGTTTTTTTTAACAGTAATGGCAGTTAAATTGTTGCATTTTCTACCCATGGATACTGATGGAATATACAGTAGATATATTTAAGAACGTCTTTTTATAAAGGTATACAGGAATATGCCAAATAAGTTAAACATAGGAAGGGTGTTGATCCAGGGATTTTCATTACTAGAGTCACGAAGGAATTTATTTTCACCTTATGAAATATAATTGGCAAATGTTTCACTGGGTTTTTTCTGTTTGCCTTCCTCAGGATTAATAAATATATACATATAGGATGAGTATCTCAGACGGATAGTTTCAAATAGATGGGCATATCTTGTTTTCTAATCTCATCTACCATGTAACTACCATGTAACTATCATTTTTTTCCATATAACATTACTGATCACTTGTGCTTTGTACTAATCCATTATTTTGATGTACCCAATATTATATTGAAATATCTTACCTGTGTTTGTGGATCATCGCATTAAATGCTAGGCCATCTTTCCAGCTAGATGTGAAATTTGTCACATTAACGTTGGGGTATCTGAAAATAAATCAATTGACATAAATCAGTATTTATCACTTGTCAGAGAGGGATATGTATCGAGTGTTGCAAATGTGAGCATCGTTCCAAAAGACAAACTGTGTGGCTTTGCATCACTATGCTTAAATATATCAAGGCATTTCGCTCCACTTTTTTTTTTCTGCTTCAGTTTATTTTATTTTTTGCAGAAACCCAGGGATCCTGGAGAGCTGAATGGTGCTATTTGTTGTTCCCATTTGGGAAATTAAAATGGCCGCCAATTCCGTTTCACCAGGTCATTAGGAACCCGCAACATCCCTATGGGACATCCCCTGGGGCTCTCTGTCAATATACAGGAAGAACACCAGCAAATAAAACTGTGTATTTATTGGGTCTCTAGAGGATCCCCGGAGTTAAAATAAATAGCTCCAGGTTCGAATTCTGTAAAAGTATCAAAGGGGGATGGGGCTGTTTAATAATATAGCCCCCTACCAATATTGTTGTATACATGGATATTTTTTTTTTTTTCAACTTTCTTTTTATTATTTTCAGGTATAAATCATACAAACACATTACATTGCGTTGTCCTGGTGGACAGACTCAACATCAGACATACAACATTTAACAGACAGAGGGAAGGGAAGACGACAGGACATAGACAGGTAGAGGGATAAGGGGAGATGAGAGGGGGAGGGAGGGGGGGAGTTGAGGAGGCGCTCCCATTCGCTTCCTGGATCTCTTCTGTCGGACGGACACCACCTGCCCTTGTTATTGTAGCTCTCCCGCTTATTGAGGTTTAGAGGCGTCAGCTTAGACCTAGCTCCCTATAGGGGGTGGGGCCTACTGTTAGTCCTATGAATCTGTTCTGTCGCCTTGTCTGTGCATCCAAGGAGAACTCATGTTGTCCTATTAAAGCCAGATGGTGGCATTACTCAGCCCCGGGATATCCGTCTGGGCTAGCCAATACAGCCAGACTTTTTCAAATTTTTCGCCAGTATCGTTAACAAGACTCGTTAACTTTTCCATCTGGCATACAAACCAAATTCGATTTCTAATTTTGTCTATTGATGGAATTGCGTTCTGGTTCCACAATGCTGCGGTCTCGCACCGCATAGCTGTTGCAAAATGTGCTATTAATTTGTTCCCCGTTCTTGAGACTTCGTCAGTGGGTCTGCCTAGGAGGAACAGCCACGGGTCTAGCTGAATTTGGAGGCCCAAGATCCTCTGTAGCCAATCTCGAATCTGTTGCCAAACTGGCATAAGCTTTGGGCAGGACCACAGCATGTGTACCAGATCCCCCTGTTCCCCGCACTGCCGTGGGCAGAGCGGGGAAGCGCCTTTAATAAATTTAGCTAATCTGACATGGATATTTTTAAGATACACGGCACTCGTACTCACCCAGCAGTCTTCATTTGACACCAAAGGAGTAAAGCATCTTTGGCAGAGCGAGTTTCGCGGCCTTGTGTCTCAATTAAAATATCTTGTAACTACATGAACATGAAGAGAAAATGTTTTCAGTTTAAAGCAGCAATTCCCTTCAGGTGCCCCTATGAGTTTAACTCCATGTTATTAACTTGCCTGCTTTAAAAAGGAAAATGGTGTTAAACATCATGATATTCTTAATCTCTAACTTCTGAGGTAACCGTGGTAACCTTTAAACTAGACTGTGCTCTGGTAAGAGCCCCATTTTAACCTCCTGTGCCCTGTATATTTTAAAAGGTTTCGTTTATAGGCATTAAGGGGCATATATTTAAGTTTGCGCAGTATCTAACACGGTCAAAATACTTTCTGGAAAGTGAGCATTATTTGGCTGTTCAGATTACTCCGAATATTAATAGTAACAACAATAATCATACAGTATTTATAATAACAACACCTTGGAGACGGTGGATCAAGCTTGTGTTTTAATGCACTGCAAGAAAACAAACACATTGCTTGCATTTGCATCAAAGTAATACAATTGTTAACAAGGGCCTTATATTTAAACCAGATACTTAGGACTGAGAAGATTGGGGCAGATTTATTATGTAACAAAATAGGGAAAAAATATAAAACGTAAAAGTAGTAAGTGTGCGTTATGTAACTCCTCCCTAATTCCATCAACCACACTCCAAATTGCAAGCTAATGCTCAAGGCAATAAAAGCATTGGAAATCAATACAAAGTACCTTATTGCTTTAAAGCACATTCCTTGTCCTGAAAAAATACAGTATTTGAGACTTATGTATAGCTCCCATTGCATTTACAATGGTGTGTCTTTATCCTAAAGAGCTATACAATTATAGGTCACATGTGTGTATGTATCCTGGCAACACATTTCTTGTATGGCGGTTTCCAAGTAGGAGAAAATGCATTTACTTTGATCCTATTATAAGTGGAAGAACATTGAGACACAGGGATTTGCGCAAGGTCCCCGGCTGGTTGTATTTAAGGCCTTGTATATTTAAGGCCACCAATTTAACTACAGTCAGGGCCGGACCAAGACATTATCGTGCCCTGGGTAGACTAAATATTTGGCGCCCCTGCTTCTGCAGCGTTCCGGTGTTAAATGACGCCATTGCGATGCCTTGCCATGACAACATCCAGTTGTCATGGAAACACGTTGCCACGTGACATCGGGACGCTGAAAGCGATGGAGGCAAAAAGGTAAGCGCAACATTCTAAAACCTCCGTTTGACTTTTCGTCTCGCGTGCTTCAACACTGGAACCATCTTTAAATGTCCGAGTCCTGCTCACCCTCGTCAATGTCGAGGGACTATTAAAGATGGCGCGTCGGAGCGCCGATTCGTGTGGGACTCGAATCGGCAGCAGCAAGGGACATTGACGATGGCCCTCCTGAGTGCCCCATCCTACGTCGCCACTCTCTCAATGTCACGCGTGGCTGAGCGTCCTCAGAAATGTCCCTTGCTTTTGCTCCGAGTCCCATGCACCTGCCACTCTGACGCTCAATCTTTAAATGTCCCTCGACATTGATGAGGGTGCGCAGGACTTGGACATTTAAAGATGGCACCGGGGCGGAACGTGTGCGTGTGTGGCGCGGCGAGGAGCGGTGTCCACACCTTGTCCTTTCTTACGCACTCTGTCCTTATTACACAGGATGAGCGGCTGTCATTGTAACTCAGGCAGGTTTTTTGTACCAGACACCGGCTTATGACATCAACACATTTACCACCATCATATACCTCACAAGTGAAACTGAATTAGAAATCCTACTAGTTGCTATAAAAATTACCTGCCGTGTCTAGCATCGAGTGTGAATTTGGAAAGCCTCAGCCAGCATGTCATATAGGGTTATATTTACTACGTTGTGCTACAAAATAACACACCTTCCAACACGGCTTAGTAAATAAAGCCCCGATAAACCCGTTCAGGTAAATGTGTTGTAAGCAGTCTCCAGCCTGGAAGATGCTTTTTGGAGTAACACCCCTTAGTAAGAATGAACCATTGCACATACGTACCTGGAAACGTAATATAATGGTCCAAATGAGGCCGAGTATCAATCTGTGGTTACCATTGACTATATCATGAGGACCAATATTTTCAAGATGGACTCTTTGCTCCTTTAGAAAGTGAAGAGCCTTATCTACATTTTCTAAACAGTGGATGCGCATTCTCCCTTTAGTTCGCTTTGGCTGGAAAGACATAATGACATTTCTATTAATTGCATGAATAAATGCTGACCAAGGCTAATGACATAACAACTAAGTAAAGGAACTCAGAGTGCCACATAATGGCCCATTTTTACTAAGCGATGCTAAGCCATGACACCTTCTGGAACCGGAAAACAACCCTGGCAGCTGTAAGGTGTCATGATATAGCACCACTTACTAAATATGGATCTATATTAACTCAAATAGAAAAACTTCCATATTTAATACTGATTAGTACCGCCAGAAAAGTTTCATTGACACTTCAAAAAATGGAAATGTTATTCACTAATTGACATACTGTACTACAAGGGCCTGGGGACAGTCATTAATAGCATTAGGTAACAAACATAAAAGAAATGAAAAGAAACACCTTTAGAATTGAAGTTGTTAAAAGAGGTTTAAACATACAGTATTAATTGAGTATAAGTTCTTTAATTGCTATTATTAAGATGGGCACACATGTTATCTCCATGCTTTGAATGTAAGTGCCCCACCTCATGTTGGAAGCAGGGACCTGGCGGTGCCCTAATCGGCATCAGTTTCCTGTACTTTATAGGGACATGGTACTGGCTTGAAAGGCCTTTAAATTGGTCTCAGTATTGGCAATCCTTATGTCCTTAGAGCTATGCAATTGTGACATATATAGCCTGGGTCCCCTGTCTCCCTTTTTGTCCCCTTACCTTTCCATAGGCAGCGGAGGCTGGGGAAAGTGCAGGGGAATGCACAGTAGCAAGCGCAAGCGGCGGCCATTAGGAGTATAGAACAGCAGGGGAACTACAAGCCCCAGCAGCCTCAGGGGATACAGACCAGGCAGCCAATAGGGCTTATAGATGCATGGCAGTTAGAATTCTGACAGTTGGAGTTCTGACAGTTAGAGGGACTGGCAGTTGGAGTGTCTGACAGTTGGAGCCAGGACAGAGAAAGGGAAGGTAGGGTCTGGGTGTAAGTGGCACCCAGATTAGGCCAGATTAACCCTTTAGGTCCAAGATAGGCCCCACTCACATAATCAGATTGTGGCTACTACAGGGAAACCCATAGCTAGGGACATTTCTCCTGTAGCTGTATACAGTTAGTTTATAGTGCCATTTGAAGACACTGCACGGCAATTTGTGGACTGTGGTTTGGGGCAGGACCACACCCGCTCTATCATAGACTATCAAAGGTGAGACCCTCCTACCGGAGTTCACCCCACGCAGAGGAAGAGGCTTCGCTGACATCGACGTCGCTGGATCAGTGGATCCCTTTTGCTTTTCGGCCATACCAGTGTGCTGGAGCACCTGGGCAGGTACCTCACAATGTGCACCAACTATAACACTTTCAGTTACTGTGGGCAGCGCTGTCTCACACATTGGGTGGATTGGCTCCTGTGGACACCAGGGAGGTTGGGTGGCCAGGGGCACCTCAGTACTTTGGGGAAATCCCATCAGGTGTGGCACTACGGTTGAAAGGCACGTTGGGGTTACGGCCGTGCGAGGCCTATATTGTATGTGGGTTAATGATATACATAATTTTACCTGTGTTCAGTAAACTATTATTAAATAAAAGTGTGTGATCTTATTGCATTGGGTCCTATGAAGGGGTTATCCGGCGCCGTCAGGATCCCTCCCAGGTGGAGGCGCTGTCATCAGACAGATCAGTTACACCCCGGGCTCCCAGCAGCGGAGGTTCAGGCCTCCTGTGAGCCGCAGGTAAAGCACCACACACTCAGTAGCCGCCACATTTCCAATAGGGTGGGGGGTGGGGGGGGAAAGCGCTACACATAGTAAACATACCATGCTGTTATTTGTAAACTACAGAGCCCCTGCTTAGATATCTGAAAGCAGTGGGGGTTCTGCAAGATGGTTACAAGGTGCTGCCATCCCTTTCTCCCACAGCACGGGGAAAGCAGGGCAGTTCCTAGGGGGCTGGGTAGTCTCCACCATCCTGATTGGCTGCTGCTGGGTAATGCACCCAATCAGGGGCTGGTATCAGGAGCCTGGGTGTGGCCAAGCAGAGGAGGAAGCAACATGGGCAGGAGAGGGGTCTGAGTGTCTCTGTCCTGTGTGTGTAAACCCGGGGGGGTGGAGGGGGGGGGGGGTGCAGAGCTACGAATAGTGTGGTCCGGCTACGGAGGACCCCTGGTTAAATAAACGAGGCAGGGGATTGCTGCTATAAATTATAGTTGTAAAGGTTAAAGTTAAAAGCAAAATATTAAATTACCGAAAATAGATTTTAAAGGGAAAAAATGTAAGCATACCAGCTGCTCTCCTGAAAGCACCTCCAGAAGTTTAATCAGCATTCTTCCATCTCTCAGGTCCAGGTAGAGATCAGAAATACGACAACTTACAAGAGCAAGATGTGAATTTACCCATTTTGTAAATGTCTTCTTTTGCACAACCTCACGCTCGTCTACAATTCAACACACACAAAAAAAAGTGTTTTTAATTATTTCATCTATTATATTTGTCTAAAAATGTTATTTTTAACCTGCATTCGGTGGAACCCTGGAGACGCTCCCAGGGGCTCAGTGACAGAAAGGTTTTATATCTTACTTTACAAGTCGCCCTCATTTGTTTTAGATTGTTCATTGTCCTCCAACATCATTCAATCAATTCCCAAGGCATTGTAACGTTATATAAATGACATATAACGCAATTATGTGTCACTTTTACTAAAGATGAGCTAATCTTTAAAAAAAAAGTATTATACACCCTAGTACAGAAAAAGTCATTATAGTTACATAGGATTTAGAGACATTTCTAAAAAGGGTTTAATTGCTAAAATTTGAAAACCACTGGTCAAAATATTTGACTTGCATGATAAAAACTCCCATTGTTTGTGCTTCCAATGTCTTTCTGCCAAAACCTGAGTAAGCACTAAATATAGAAGTAACCCCTCATATAATGGATTATCCTGAGTCATTACTTTATAGTTTAAGGAGCCCAATCATTAAAGTGTGAGAACGTTTCAAGCAGTAAACATCAAATGCCAAAGGTTATTTCGCTGTATTCATTTAACACAATTTTAGCTCCTACATTGTGTGTAAAGTGTTATGTAATTAGCCATTGTGGTTAATCCTTGGAATTCTGGGCGATATTCACACGCTTTTCAATACAGTGCGAGATAAAAACTGACAGCGGAAATCTTAAAAATCTTTCCTCAGGCAAGAGAGATTAAAGATAACCTCTGTATAAAATGATTGTCAGTCTCTTTATACACCTGTAACCCTCCCTTCTCGGATTCTATGGAGATGACATCTTTGTGCAGTGTTTGGCTACCTTGACTCAGGCTGCTGGATTCAGGCGCTCGGTGATGAGGTAGCAAGGGGTGAAAATGATGGATGCCAGGAACTTTTGTAGTACAGCATCAGTCTTTATTCAGGTCCCCAGGCACAGGGACACATCACACACATACGATAACATTGTACTATTTTCTCGTGGTTCTTCATGAACACTGTGCTTCCCTCAGTACCAGCTCTTAACACTGAGGGAGGTGTATCTGCTTGGTTATTATTGCTGGAATTGGACCTGGACCCCCTGCGGAGTAACGTCGGTTATACCCCATTTAAACTGGGCCCTTACTGGGATCCTGGTTGGTTCTATGCAGGTGAAGATTGTACCCCTTTCCTGTTTGGGAGCTGCCACTTCCACATAGGCTGAATAGAATACGTGTACGGATCTGCCCATAGAGCCAATCCGCTGACACCCGGGAGCCCTCTGTCTGGGGCCCCCTGTGGTGTGTCGGTCACCCTCTCTGGGACCTGCTTGTTGACGTTAACCATCTAATTGGGATCCTAACTGAAAAAGCACTGTCCCTATCTATAACATAATAAATAAGGAAGGCCTGGTCTCTTCTATTACTTTATGGCCATATCCCTATTTCAGAACCTTCCTCCTATCCTAAATACTCTATTCTGATGTCAATATCCCTATGGCAACACAGGGTAGGGCCCAGCACATACTAACCTGCTAGTGATCACCTGCTAATTGCAGCTCCGGGACCCCCTGCTTCCTGAGATACTTACCTCCGTAGGTAAATGCAGGTATCTCCTTCACGTTTAAATGTCCCTCGTCACGCGGCCAAGGGATGACATCACAACATCCTATTGGCCCACAAGATGCAGGACATTTAAAGCCACCATTATGTTAGCCCCACAAGCTCCATTGGAGCTGCTACATGAAGGAGATACCGGCACCCCCTATGGATGTATCTCAGGAAGCGGGGGGATCCGGAGCGGAACTTAACGTAGTTCAGATCCGGAGACTTCCTGCTTCAATCAATTAAATAAAACGTCATATAAAAAGCAGAATTGCAACCTGGAGTATTTTTTTAGAGCTAGACATAGAGCTCCTGTAGAGCCCCTTGTCTGAGGGTAGCTTGAACATTAGTATTGCTATTTTAATGTATTTATTTAGTGCACTGAAAGACTTTGGGTGGTGTTGCAACCATTACACTGATCAATTGATGAGGTTCTATTTAGTACTAGTAATTTAGTTGCAGTATTTTTGTAAAAAAATATGTAGTGGTTAACTTACTAAAGTCCAAGAATAATGCATGCACCCCGTAAAAAAAAATGAATCTAAGCTGACACTTTTAAGCCAATGCAGTCTAAACTAATCACGGGACATCCTGAGAGTCCCAAAGGATCACTGGTAACTAGGAGGAAAATAGTGAGGCACTTCAGTCTAGCCCTTACCTGAATAAGGCTGCAAGGTGCAGCTGAATTATTGGGTTATTTTGGCTTAATACATTTCTTGTTATATAGACCAAAGTGCCTCACTTTTTCCCTCCTAGCTTCTTACTAAAGGCTCCAGGCTGCAAAACTAGGGCAAACAAGTGCTAAAAACAGAGCCACATTTATCAAATAAATGGTATCCTACTGAAACTAAGGAATGGATTTTTTTTTTTTACTATGAAAAGTCTGGTGCAATTCCCCTGCCGTTGTTTCTACCCAGCAGCTTCGAGACTTTAGAAAATAATCCCGATCATATGCAGACATAATCAGGTTGAGCATGCCGAGCCCATTTTTTGTATAGTAAGGAAAGAAAATCCCACTATCATAATATTTTACCTTCATCACAGTGGCAGTGATGGAAGATCAGGTAGCAGTGGCAGTGGCAGTGACAGTGGCAGTGATGGAAGATCAGATAGCAGTGGCAGTGACAGTGACAGTGGCAGTGATGGAAGACCAGATAGCAGTGGCAGTGATGGAAGATCAGATAGCAGTGGCAGTGACAGTGGCAGTGATGGAAGATCAGATAGCAGTGGCAGTGACAGTGGCAGTGATGGAAGACCAGATAGCAGTGGCAGTGACAGTGGCAGTGATGGAAGACCAGATAGCAGTGGCAGTGATGGAAGATCAGATAGCAGTGGCAGTGACAGTGGCAGTGATGGAAGACCAGATAGCAGTGGCAGTGATGGAAGATCAGATAGCAGTGGCAGTGACAGTGGCAGTGATGGAAGATCAGGTAGCAGTGGCAGTGACAGTGGCCGTGATGGAAGATCAGATAGCAGTGGCAGTGACAGTGGCAGTGATGGAAGATCAGGTAGCAGTGGCAGTGACAGTGGCAGTGATGGAAGATCAGGTAGCAGTGGCAGTGGCAGTGACAGTGGCAGTGATGGAAGATCAGGTAGCAGTGGCAGTGACAGTGGCCGTGATGGAAGATCAGATAGCAGTGGCAGTGACAGTGGCAGTGATGGAAGATCAGATAGCAGTGGCAGTGACAGTGGCAGTGATGGAAGATCAGATAGCAGTGGCAGTGATGGAAGATCAGATAGCAGTGGCATTGACTGGTCTCTGATGTGAAGATTCTAGTTTGAGACCTAGATCAGTTCATTATGGCCTTAGATAATTCCCTCTATTCCCTCTATCTGTTCCTCGTACTAAAATTGGACCAGAGAGCCTGCACTATAAACTGGCAGTGCTATACGAAAAAACTTTTGTTTGTATAATTATAATGACATTTGATCCACGTTTATCTTTTTCCTCTTGTAATAATAACCAGGTCCTACTTAGTAGAACTATTATCCTAGAAGAGTATCTAAAATGAAAGATCATCAATATTTCTGTCCTTCTATTAATGAAAAATGAATGCAGCTCAGATTATAATGGAGTGTTTTTGTACCGGTAGTAGACAGTTCCCTGTCAAAAAATTATAGATGTCAAATATATTTAAATATAGGTAGTTCTTTATCTCCTAACAGCAAAATGGGGGCAAAGCCGATGGCAGAACAACACCAGGTTTATAAAAGCAAATAGTCCTAATGTTGTCATTGATCATTATTTTTCTTTGACAAATCTGGTACCGTTCTTTGATACCCGGGAGCAATATGATAGTTCCCCGAAGCCACACTAGTTACGTCTTCTTGATGTCTTCTGGGGATCCTAGCCCTATACAAGAGTAGTCCCGGTATGAAAACAAAGATCAGACAAGTTACCTGCAAGGGCTTTAATCCTAGATCTTTCAAATATTCGAGCAGAACTGTTGTCATTGTCCAGGTCGTCTTCTGTGGCGTCCCAGCGGGAGTTAACGCGGCTGTATTGCTGCTCAATCTCCAGATTGTCAAAATCGGTGGTCTGCATTGTGCTGCTCTTTTGACTGGTTACACTTCAGCGGAAATGACGGGGCCCTAAAAACACAATGATGCACATGAATTATTTACAATTGTTTTTTTCTTATGCTTACTGCAAAGTTGTACTTAGCATATTGATCATAGAGAATTGTAGATTGCAGACAAGCATGAGAGTATTTCATAGTTACAACTACATCTATCAAGTCTCTTCTCCAGGTAAACAAAACATCTGTTATGTTTGCCTAAGAGACTGTATTGTGAAGCAGTATTCACATAGTACAAGGGATGGTTGAAGGATAAATGTAACACTGCAAAAGATACCATGAATGATCAACTCATGTAAAGTGATTAATCTCACTGCTCCTGAACCAGGGACCCCCTGAACATCGGGAATATACCTGATTAGCTCCTGGGACCCTCGGTTCAGGTAAGATTAAAAACAAATTAAAACGTTCCTATACGGTATTGCTCCTTTAAATAGCCCAACTGATCTTCTGGAATCTGGGCCCAAGAATCCCATGAGGAAGAGGAAACTCAAGACACTCTTCTTTTATATAATTCCTAAAATGTATGTATTACTTTATTACAATTGACAATGTCTCAGTTGGTGTCCTGAGCTGGTGTCAGCTTTTGTCCAAAACATTAGCAATTCTGCAAAATAAAGTCTCTGAAGTTTATTCTTTCACATACATTAGCTGTTATCCAGGCGCACTTTCTAAACTACACTGTGACTGTGAAACTGATCTACACTTGTATTTTTAGAGTACTATATTATTAGGTGAATAGCATTCCAACATGGCACCTGCTTGTCTAAGAGTGCTCATAACACTAAATACCCATATGCATTACAATCTCACAGAAAGAGAGTATGTAACCCATTTGGTTAAGCAAGCTAAAGCTGTGCACTGCGGTACTTTGTTTTCCACTCTTGTTTTTTTACTATTGTACCCGATCGTATATTCCAATGACAAAGATAAAGGGAGGCAAAAGCTACTAGAAAGTGCCACAATCGTGGATATTAACATTTTGAGTGTCGGGACACTGGCGGCACCTGAGTACCTCTTGTCATCCGGCACTCAACGACACGATTGCTTGGGGTTGCGATCACATGGTTGCGTGCAGGTCCCCTGGACATGATCAGAAGTGGGGGATACTCCACTATCTTTCCGATCACTTATCTCGACCTCCCCCGTACTATTGGGGGAATTTCCCCAGTAACTCCAAAACTGGGTGATTCTTTGAGCTAAAAATAGTGTGTTATTCTGTAAAAAAATAAATATATATAGGTAAAAAAATATTTTTTTTTTAAACAGCGGGGAGAGATTCTTTAAAACCTTCATGGTTTTAGATGAGTAAGCAGTCGAAATGTAATCCCATTGATCATTCTGGCTTTGAAAAATTGCTGCCGTCTACACTTCCTGAGTTTGGGTGATATCATTTACTCATCACTAAATCCAGTGCAGGGACACTGCCAATTTTTCAGCCTGTGAGCCTAGCAGGTGTAGCTGCCTGCCAAGTCCAAACTCCACCAGCTCTTAACAATGTGAAACTCAATTACTGCCCTAAATGGTCATCATCCTACCCGATGTTTGGGTGAAGCATTCCATCAAGGTTCCATTGAGGGGTCTCATAGATACTGGGTCTCACAGCACTACTCTTGCGTAACATCATGGTAATGGAATATATTTACTGAGCACCAGATGAGTGCACATTAAAGTGAATGGCGTGTGAGGTATCTTCTAGCATTGGAAGATGTCTTATGGTGTAGCACAGCTTAGTGAATATGACCCCAAATCTCTTAGGGCTAGATCTACAAAACTCTGTTTAATCAGGGCTCATTAACTGACGTTACGTGAACAGGAATGGATGTCATGTTCCCTGAGGTTACGTGAAACAGGAATGGATGTCATGTTCCCTGAGGTTACGTGAAACAGGAATTGAGGTTATGTTCCCTGAGGTTACGTGAAACAGGAATGGATGTCATGTTCCCTGAGGTTAAAGTGTATTCTTGAAGCTAATTATATTAAAAAACAATGGCCTTTAATCATCTCATTGGTTTAGGGGTAACATCACAGTATTGCAGCAATCCTCCCTAACGAACCTCCATTTTGTTTACTACTACTTTTAGCTCTGTGGACCCCCTGCCTTCCTAGATACTTACCGGTGAAGTCACAGGTATAAATTCCTGTTTTTAAAGGGGATTTAAATGGCTATCCAATAGGAAGCCACAACTGATGATTTGAAGGTTCCTAGTAGCCAGATATGTGTTAACTATTCTCCACTGAGTGAGATTTAAACACCGTAACTTCAGCAGTTAGGATCTTGAGAACCAGGGGGACCCTGGAGCTGACAATCGTGGTGTTTGGCTCAGGGGGATCCTCAGTTCCCACCCTAAAAAACAAATGGGGACATTAAAAAAAACATGTAGGAGGAACAGCGCCTCTGAATTATACCTCTGTATTAGAGATGGGTGAAGCAGTCCTTATCCGTTTCCCACTAATACTCCCACTATACAATCAAGTTACAAAAAACAAAAACTTCCCACAGCTCCAATCGGTCCAGTTACAAAAACCTGCCAACAAGAATCTCTCATGAGAATTTGCTCAGCCACATACTCCTAGAGGCGTGTAACAAGTGCATTGGTATTTAGTAGTCTCCAACAGCAGTTACAGTATATCCATGATCTCCAACAGGAACGCGTACAATCCAAAGGCGTCCCCCAGTTTTTGGGAACTGGACCGATTAGAGCTTTGGGACGTTTTTATTTTCTCTTAACTTGATTGTATAGTGGAAGTATTACAGTACTTGGGGCTTTAGAGGGAAGTACCACTGACGCTTATTCCATGGGAATGGGCCAAAAGAATGGTCTCCCCCCTGAAATGTTGCCCAACCTATTTAAATGTTCATTGTCCTCTATTCCTTTCCTTTTCCCCCCTCACTCCTTTTGGTAGTTCCTTTGTCCCCTTGTCTCCCCCCCCCCCCACCCACCCCCCCCCTCCCCCCAACCCCCTTTTTTCATACCATTCAGCTTCAGGATTAGTATGATACTATTAATTTTTGCTTTAATTAATTTTACCAATAGAAAAAAATGAAATGATCTAAATGGTCAATACATATACAGTAAATAATGCACCATGCATCTATATACATGGTGCATTTGGCATTATACCATCTGATTATTTACTGTATATGTATTGACCATTTAGATCATTTGATTTTTTTCTATTAGTAAAATATGACTTTGTTTGATAGGTTTTGCCTAGATTGTTCATTACTGCATTGAGTGCTGGGAACCATTGTTGTGTTTTGCTACGAACTTTAGCAGATGGGCAATGTTATGATATATCTAACACCTCATTTACATATAATTTGCATATCATTATTACTAATGGCTGTTATACTTAACGCAATGCGTGTGACATTAAATTAGGCTGTAACGTTAAGTGATATAAGAGAGCTTTGTGGTTCTGTTCTATAGAGGGCTATGTAGGAAAAACTCTCATATCAGTGTTTAATTGACTTTGCAGGCTTCATTAGTAAACTGTGGCATAGACTTAGGGCATGGTAACAACATACATTTACAATGGCATTATTCCGTGCTAAACAGCTGCCGCTGTATAGAAAATAAAAGTCTTTCAATGTATAAAATTACTGGTCTCTAATTTTCCCCCCCTTCCCCCCTCCTTTGTTCAAAAGGAAGTGACGTCACTTTAAGAGACGATGTCACATCCTTTTGAACTAATCCAGCCTATCACATGGTACAGCAACCAATGGAATTGTCTTCAATCCCATTGGCCGTAATACCATGTGATATAGCCATGTGGTTTTAAGGATGTGACGTACCTCCCTTGAAGATGACGTCACATCCTTACATTTTTTTTATTTTTTTTAAAAAAGGTGGACACATGATACAGCGTCCAATCGGATTGGAGCTCTACCATCTCACCATAAAATGTGACGTCACAGGCCCAATATAAGGCCTGTACGTCTCATTTTACCTCAAGAAGCCGACGAGAGAACTTCCTGTTCTGGATTTACCATGGGGCTTTGGATTGACAGATGAAGATAGAAGATTAAAGAAAAGATACAAATAATGACAGATGAAGAAAAAAGACCTGATGGCTACTATTTTACCTATTGCTGGCAGTAAACCCTGGTACAATCAGGTTGCCAGTAGTTGATATGGGGTTTCTCCCCCTCTGAGGAGCTTCATTCGAGTGCCAACTTGATGACAAGGAGCTCGGTTCCCAATGTCGTAATTCCCCTCTGCATAGAAAAGAAGGCACAAGGGTGTAATCTTTCTTGAAAGTCTTCACGTTGAGAGAGAACAGCTCCTGCCCCAACATCGGACACGCCAACCTCAAAGACAAAAGGCCTGGCTCAATTAGGATGAATCAGGATAGGTGCCAAAGAAAAAGCTGTTTTGAGTTTCTGGAAGGCTGCTGGGGCTTTCGGAGTCCATTTGAAGGGAACCGCTCCTTTTTTGGTAAGCATCGTGACAGGAGATATGAGATACATTTTGGATAAAGCGCCTGTAGTAGTTAGTGAAATCCAAGATGCGTTGTATGGGCTTGAGACCTATAGGTAAAGGCCATTCAAGAACTGCTGCCACCTTAACGGAGTCCATTTTCAGGCAATGAAAGGAGATGATATAACCCAGGAAGCCAATTCTTTCTTGTTCAAATGGACACTTCTCTAACTTATGTTGGAGCTTGCACTTGGATAATTTGAAGTCTGCATTTTTTGTCAAATAAACGAAAATTTTATCTGCTCTTTCCAATGAGCTTTCATATTCCACTGGGTTGTTTCTCCATCTCTTGTTAATGACGAAGCCTGCTCCACCGATTCTTCCATTTTCTGTACATTTGTAATATATTAGGTGTCTGCTTTTGCGCTCAATGAGGCTTTCATCTTTTCTTCTCACTTCACTAAAACCAGAAACATTCCATTTAATCCGACAGTTGTAGGCAGCTAAATGGAGGTTTGCATGACAGATTTTGTTTAATCTCTGGGGATTCCTGCTTCCTTCATGTCTTCATCCTGAACGTTGTCTACCCCAGGGACATTCCAGCCACTAGAGAATAAGGGCCATTGCTTTTTGGTGTATTTCATATTTGGTGGTTGAGGCCTCGTTTGGTTAACAAATACCGTTTCCACTTTAGCTAGCTTTATTGTTCAAGTCTCAACAAGTATGTTCAAGTATGGTTGAACCTACCAGCACAAATGCCAACATACGTCTTCCTGAATACCCATTGCCAACTCCTGCCACTTTGAGGCAGTGAGATAAGGATTTGAAGGAATTCTTTAAATATTGCTTGGTTTTAGTTACTTTAATTTTAACGTCATTTTCTATCATTTATGTCTTGTATATTATTGTTGATCCTGGAAGTGGATGAGATTTTTTGAAGTTAAACGTCTTTGTGGGCAGTGTCAAAAAAAAAAAATCTCATAGGGGAAAAAAAGGCTTCCGGCAGACAAAAATTCTGACGGAAGTGACTGCGCATGTGCCACACGCCGGCACTGCTGCATGTCAGTCACTAGTGCAGTGGTTTTCTACCGGGGTTCCGTGAGCGCCCCTCGGGGGTTCTGCGACTGCCAGAGGGTGAGAGCTGGGATAACTCTCCCAGCTGTCCCGGGCACAGATGCGCTGCGGCACCCCCACGCAGGAGGGACCCGGTATCAGCAGCAGCCAGCAGCTCACTGCTCTTTCCACTCCCTGCTTCTGCCGACAACTTCCGGCTGACTGGAGAGAGAGGGAATCAGCCGAGAGCTGGCTCCCTTAGGCTGAGTCCATGGTGACTGCAGCCGTGCGGAGGCGCGCTGAGGGAAAGGGGGTGCTTTCCCTGGCCTTAGTTCGCACGCCGTCCGGGGGCGTGTCGGGGGGGCGGGCCAGTGACGTCACGGAGCTGGTTCGCCCTTATTGGGCGAACCGCTCACGTGACCGGCCCTGCGCTCCCGTGAGCGCTCAAACTAAAAATTGTATAAGACCTACACCTCCGCACGCCTTCGGACGCGTGCGCGAGCCCCTGCTAAAGCCGCTCTCATTGCGGCTGCAGGGGCTCACTGACAAGCATCAGCGCACCTCAGTACGGGTCAGCGCCTAAGCGCTGACCCTGGACTCAGCCTTAAAGACAGTGTGTGTCTGTGTTTGGGGGAGAGAGACAGAGTGTGTGTGTGTCTCTGTGCATGTGTATCTGTCTGTGTGTACCGGAGTGTGTATCTGTGTGTGGGTTGGAGAGAGAGTGAGTGTGTCTGTCTCTGTGTGTCTGTGTCTGGGGGAGAGAGAGTGTGTTTGTGTGTGTGTATTTGAATGGGGTTTCTGTCTGTGTGTGTGTTTCTGTGTGTGTGTGTGTGTGTGTCTGTCTGCGTGTGGGGGAGGGGGAGAGAGAGCGTATGTCTGTGTATGGGGGGGGGGAAGAGAGAGTGTGTGTGTGTGTGTGTGTGTGTCTGTGTGGGGGAGGGGGAGAGAGAGCGTATGTCTGTGTGTGTATGGGGGAGGGGGAGAGAATGTGTGTCTGTATGGGAGAGTGTGAGAGTGTGTGTGTGAGAGGGGGAGTGTGTGTGAGTGAGAGGGGGATTGTGTGTGTGTGTGTGTGTGTGTGTGTGCGTATAGAAGAGAGAGGGGGAGATAGAGGGGAAGAGTGAGTGTGGCGGAGAGGGAGCATAAAGACACACACATACAGAGGCACACACTGACACAGTGACACACAGGGAATTCATAGTTAGTATAAATATAGCAGTGCGGCTCAGCAAGCATGCACAGCAGCCGCCAGCACCACACGCATGCGCTGGAGCAGTAACAACCTCGCCAGAATTTAGAAAACGGAGACACCGCACACAGACACACACAGTGACGCACACACATAGGCACACACACACAGTGACACTCACACAAGGAATTTACAATGAATATAAATATAAAAGTGTGGCTCTGCGAGCATGCGCAGCAGCCACCACAGCCTCACTGGAGCAGTAACAAGCCCACCACATTTTTGAAAACTGAAACACCCCACAGACACAGACACACACACACACAGACACACACACACAGAGACCCACACAAACTCACAATTACTATAAATATAGAAGTGTAAGTAAATTACTAAAACGGGGTGTGCGCTGAGCTCGCGCGCTATAAGTCAAACTTCTTTGCATTGTCACTAAAATTGTGTTTTGATTTGTAATTGAAAACGTCAACATCACAAATACAATTTATGTGACAAAACAGTGACAAAAGACAAAGAAGTTTCCCTTAAACTGTACGTGCTGCCTCCCCCCCCCCCCTTTTTCCCAGTGATTAAGACTTTCTCCAGTTGGTTGAGATAAATATAGATAAGTATCACCATAAATCTGCTGTGATGCAATAGCTCTTAAGTAGGGAAGGGGTTAAGTCACAGTCTTTCCTGGCTGTTACATTAAAGTCAAGTGCATTTACCGGAAAATGTAACATGCGTAGCACCCATACCAACAGGGCTGCTTTAAATAGTCTGGCTAAAGTGATCTCAGCAACAGCTGCCAAATTCTTCTACTACGAGAAAGTGAATGTGAAGGACAGACTTGTACTGAGCACTTTAGCTCATACAGTATTTACTAAGATGTGCACTTTCACTCCCCAGACATGCTGCCCCAGAAGACACTGTGGCCACAATTACAAAGCAGTCTTCTGCTATTGACTTGAATGGGCTGCGGGGTGTCTTCTAGGATGTCAATTTGCATGACTTTGAATACACCTTTCATGTGCTAAAGGATGTCTTATGTCAGAAGATTGCGTAGCAAATATGGCTCCTTTAGCACATGAAAGGTGTATTCAGAGTCATGCAATGTGCCCAAGCTTTAATGTAACGAGATCATTTAAAGCATCAATCCTTCCCTGATAAAGGTTTTTTTCTTTAACATTACTAGACTCCAGTGTTCTCTCAGCTTCTCCCCAGTTATGGAGATGCACCCTTTATACTTGCTGCTGGCTGCCGTACGGAGGCTGACTTTGGTGGCCACACTAAACTACCACTATTTTTGTCCAGGAGATTTAAAAACGAAGATGGTTATTTATCAAGCTTTAAGCTCACATTTACTCTTCCTGCAGATAATGATGTACGTACTACACCTAGTGCAGATAATGATGTACGTACTACACCTAGTGCAGATAATGATGTACTTACTACACGTAGTGCGGATAATGAAGTACTACACCTAATGCAGATAATGAAGTACTACACCTAGTGCAGATAATGATGTACTTACTACACGTAGTGCCGATAATGATGTACGTACTACACCTAGTGCAGATAATGATGTACTTACTACACGTAGTGCGGATAATGATGTACGTACTACACCTAGTGCAGATAATGAAGTACTACACCTAGTGCAGATAATGATGTACGTACTACACCTAGTGCAGATAATGATATACGTACTACACCTAGTGCAGATAATGATGTACGTACTACACCTAGTGCAGATAATGATGTACTTACTACACGTAGTGCAGATAATGATGTACGTACTACACCTAGTGCAGATAATGATGTACGTACTACACCTAGTGCAGATAATGAAGTATGTACTACACCTAGTGCCGATAATGAAGTACTACACCTAGTGCAGATAATGACGTACTACACCTAGTGCAGATAATGATGTACGTACTACACCTAGTGCAGATAATGATGTACTTACTACACCTAGTGCAGATAATGATGTACGTACTACACGTAGTGCCGATAATGATGTACGTACTACACCTAGTGCAGATAATGATGTACGTACTACACCTAGTGCAGATAATGAAGAACTACACCTAGTGCAGATAATGATGTACGTACTACACCTAGTGCAGATAATGATGTACGTACTACACCTAGTGCAGATAATGATGTACGTACTACACCTAGTGCAGATAATGATGTACGTACTACACCTAGTGCAGATAATGATGTACGTACTACACCTAGTGCAGATAATGTTGTACGTACTACACCTAGTGCAGATAATGATGTACGTACTACACCTAGTGCAGATAATGATGTACGTACTACACCTAGTGCAGATAATGATGTACTTACTACACCTAGTGCAGATAATGATGTACTACACCTAGTACAGATAATGATGTACGTACTACACCTAGTGCAGATAATGAAGAACTACACCTAGTACAGATAATGATGTACGTACTACACCTAGTGAAAATAATGATGTACGTACTACACCTAGTGCAGATAATGATGTACTTACTACACGTAGTGCGGATAATGATGTACGTACTACACCTAGTGCAGATAATGATGTACTACACCTAGTGCAGATAATGATGTACTTACTACACGTAGTGCAGATAATGATGTACTTACTACACCTAGTGCAGATAAGGATGTACTACATATTGCAGATGGTAGTGAGGCATTACTAAAAGCAGTAATGTAGGTTTCATATTTTTTTTTTATTACAGGATTGAAGTAGGGGGTCTCTGGAAATTGTGAACTGTGTTAATTTCAGCTCCAGGAACCCCCTGCATCCAGAGATACATTATGATGTCGGTCACCAAGGCAACGTGACGCTACAGGAGACGGCCGCTCTGGAAAAGTTAAGACGAGGAAAAAAACCACAGGTGCAATGACAAACAGAAAGTGTGAAAAATCTGAAAATCAGGCTGAAAGGGACATAAACTCAATCGAGAGATCCACCAGGTGAATGTAATGGGGAAAAATGTCCAACGATATGCGGAACCTAAAAATAATAAAAGAGATCCAATACGGTGAAGTACGTTTATACCGGCTGAATCAGCGCAAAAATAGACAGCTACTTACAGTGTAGCAGATTTTACAGGCATTGCAGAAATACAATCCTATCGCGGCTGGAGTAGTGAGTCTCAGCGTCTTAGCCTCCTCGTTGAAATCTCCCAGTAAATGCCTGCGTAGCCATGTTTTAAAATGGTATACAGTTCTCTCTCATGCTGGCAGTAAGCCTGGTAAATATGCAGGATTGCCAGCATCAATCATGGAGGTTTGCCCTCACACCCTGGTGAGGTGTCATATGTATTCAAGGGGAGTGGTAACATGCTCTGAGTCCACTGTTAGTGACATCAGAGAGGTGGCTGTTTCCTAAGGTATATAAGACACAGCACTGTCCAAAGTTAGAGTGTCAAGAAAGAGGTCAAGTGTGTTAACTAATAGTTCCGAGAGTGGTTCTACAGCAAGGAGTCAGAACTGCAGCAATAAGGCTGGCAGGGCCTACACTGTGTCCAGGGACCTGGCACAGGTGGCGATCTCCCTGAGGGGAGAGGTGATCCAACTCCATTGGGAGGGCAGATCTTCTGAAAGGAAAGTGCTGTAGAAGATGAGCGGCTAAGCTGTTTGCTGCGAGGGGCAGTCTGCCTATACTATCAATAAAGATGCCCTTGTTCACAAGAACCCCCATGTGTGAGTGTGAAGTTACTCCACAGAGGAAGGCACCACAGAGGAGTTCCTCATCAGAACCATCTCCTTGCGGACGCAGAGATCCTGATGAGGTGGAGGCACTACACTGTATGTAGGTAGGACTCACGCACACTACCTCAGCTGCCTGTCTGGCTGACATTCCCCATAACACCATCATGCGGGAGACTCAGGAGTCCTGTTGCCAATGGGTGCACCACCAGACACGACCATGTAATGGGGACCGGTTAGACCACAGGGGCCAATCTGAGATTGGGTGGGTCAGGAGGGTCCAGAAAAACCGTTACACCTGTAAAATCTGCTACACTGTAAGTATCTGTCTATTTTTGCGCTGATTCAGCCAGTATAAACGTACTTCACCATATTGGATCTCTCTTATGATTTTTAGGTTCCGCATATCGTTGGACATTTTTCCCATTACATTCACCTGGCTGATCTCTCGATTGTGTTTATGTCCCTCTCAGCCTGATTTTCAGGCATACTCATACTCTATGTCTGTCATTGCACCTGTTTATAATATATAGGCGGGGTTGCAGACCTGCCTAAGACATGCAGATGAGCATACAGTTATATTTGCATATATATATATCCATCGGAATCCGTTCTGGAAGTAGCGTTGGATAGTGAAACTGTTGTAAAGTGAGTCCCATGTTAATCAGTGGCGGTGAGCGTTGGATAACGCATTCCGGCGTCGAAAAACAGCCCTTAGGGTTGCATTGTAAAGCGTTGGATATGCCCTTCGTTGTAAAGTGAAACGTTGGATAGCGAGGACTACCTGTAATATATATTATCTCTAACTGTGTGTGTGTGTGTGTGTGTGTGTGTGTGTGTGTGTGTGTGTGTGTGTGTGTGTGTGTGTGTGTGTGTGTGTGTGTGTGTATATATAAATATATATATACACACACGCTAGTATGTTTCCCCATGAGTATTTACTGTTCTTTTTCTTTGTTTAGTTCATTTGTTTTGTGTTAAAAATAGTTTTCTTAATCTCTGGCGTCTGAGGTTCACCTTACCATGGTAACCTCAGACTCCAGTGGGGACATCTCCATATTAACCTCCCATACACATAATATTCCAACTGCTCATATCTCCTGAGTAACAAAGTAACAGATCTAAAAAATAAATATGCAAAAACAACCCTGATCTGCCGTGACTGCTGCTATAAAGTATTCTGCACCTGTTGCCCCCTGTGCATCATTTGTAATTTGATCATATAATATGTACAAAAATGTTGTACTGCACCGACACACTTTATTCGAGCAAATACCCAGTATGTACCTGGCAGATACCTGGAATGCGCCGCTCCTCACCTCTGACAAGCCCCGTTGCGTTTGCCTTCCCAGCCTGGGTTCATGCCTGGCTGACGGGCGGCTGATCTGTTAAATGATAATGATTAGGATTTAATAGGCTGCAATGCTTCGCGTGTCTACCAGATGGCATAAATTCATGAATTGTAATGCAGTATATATATATATACTGTGCAGTATTGCAGCCAGCGGGAATAAAATGCTTCAATCCCTGCCTGGAAAATACCTCAATGCACTCGGTCAGAAAACAGTCACAAACCTCAATACACCCGGGTATACCCGAATTCGTGGGACTAGCCGAGCTCGAATAAAGTGTGTCGCCAGTGTATCTTTGTAAAATAGTTTACAAGCTTTTGCCACAAAAAAAGTCACCAAGTTGGATGTGGGATAATGCAATGCGTTGCAGTCCCCTCTGGCATTTGAGGGGTTAAATAGCAGTTGAACCAAATTTAACCCTTTGAAACAACTGCTCAATTTTTGGACCATTGACATCCAGGACCTGTAAGGTCCCACCTTTTCATAGCAGTTCTCTCTGAGAACAGTTTGTATATGTTCTTCACCCACTGCAGCAAGAATGATGCCATAAATATCATTTCTACTACACCTACCGTATTATCATTCATTTCACCGTCCGACCTTGTCAGCTATGATGAGTGACACTGTAAGTCTAACCCGGTTCAGCCTATTATCAGTACTAACTGCCTGCTCTCAGGGCTCTCCCCATACAGAATGCCTTGTCATGCTTCCAGGAGAACCGGGTGTGCTAGCTACATGATAACTTACATTGAAAGTATAACCACACTCCAGTGGATAGCTTCTGGTAAAGTCTGAAAGATGTTAAACTAGGGTTATGTCAGCTTTTTGAAAACATGTATTTTACCATTTTTATTATACCATTCTAATAACATTTTGTAAAATTTGCATTGATACATTGTAACTTTAAAAAAATAGTATATACAATTTTTTTTATACCCAGCAACTAAAAGTACAGGTACTTTTTTTTATGCTGCCACGTATGCTATATATACAGTACAGTAATACACACACACAGTACTGTACAGTAATACAGTATACACATATATAATTTTTTACTTCCTGCTGGCTTATACATTGGTGTATTTATTTCTTACATAGGATATACAAAAGGATATTTTTTTCCTTGATGCGTTTGTTGCATTAGCATATTTTGGTTACTTTGCACTAACTTTAAGATCATATAAATATCTCTAAGCTTTTTGAAATGTATCTGCTTTTGACATCCCAAGCAGTGAACGTGATGTGCATTTTAGGCGCCACATGAACTAAACGCCGCCAGTGGTTTCGCTGCGAGCAACGTCAAAACTACACTGCTACTATAAATGTCGGATCTTCAAACATTTTGGAGAGTTCTAGACATTTTCGCAAAAGTCACACTGCTTGAAAATGAGAAAATGGTCACGAATAGGGCTAGAATTAGGCTATTTAATCCAGACCTTGAAATAGGGCTTTTGATGTAGCAAAAGTCTCGTTTTACAGTCTGGATTACATTATTAATTGAGTTTGGTACATTTTGTCAAAGTGGACAGATTTGAGCAAAATTGCCAAATAATTTAGCAAATTTAGCCTCCTTCGCGAACTACTGTAAAAATAAATATTCCGATTTCTAATTCTCAATAGGCCCTAAAGATATAACTGCTGCTACAAAAAATGTTACTAATTCCACATTCTGAAATGTTATAATACTAATTCCAATTGTGACATCATGAATGGGTTAGTTCTGTTCGGATTGTATTGTATGTCTTTATTTATATAGCACCAAATTGTATTCAGCGCTTCACGAAGAATACAGTACAGGGAATTCTAATAATATAATAAGCGCAGCAAAATCAGTCAATAGGAAAGGAAATCCCTGCCCCGGAGAGCTTACAATATAAGGTTTGAGGGGAACTTACAGAGACAACAGGTGAGGGAATAAGTGCTGTAGATGGCAGTTCTTGGCCACAATGGGTGGTAGGAGTGCCTGAGTGTGGGACAATAGCCATGAGTGCAGGCTGTTGGGATGCTTGATTTGTGGGGCGAGTTTTAATGTTAGTCAGTATTAAATGAAAAGGTTGACACCGTTTGCATGTGAGGAGATGGCAGTGAGGCATCAATGAGAGCAAGTGTGTATGTCATTGCCATGGATTGGCAAATTATGTACCAGTTGCGAGTTTTAAATATATTATTTTGTTCTAAAAACAAAATAGATTTGTATATTAAAAAAAAACACAATAGTGTTTATTATTAAGAATAATGCTCTTTAGGTACAATAATGTTTCAGTCACTATATCACATACAGTACATACCATAGTGAAAGGAGTGATCTGAAACCGCTGAACATAGCTTCTTCTGCATCAGAAAACGTATTTTCTCTGTGATCTTGCAAGAAGCCCTTTATCTTTAGATAGCACAGCCCTGTTGCTGCCTGCATTATCTCCCCTTTTGCTTTTCAGACATCACGCCCTATTATAAATCCACTTATCAAAGACGTGAGCTGTGTCTTCGGCGGTTGAACTAATCGTGCACCTTTGGCCAAATGTAAAAATGTATGTTTTCAAAACCAGTGAAATACAAAACTGCCAATCCCATGACAGTGAGCAAGTATCAAAAACGATTTTCGTTTTTAATGGTGCAGATTAATTTAATGACTACTTTGGCTGTCAGGAACTTCAGTTATACATTAGAACTTCATATTCAATTTTTCTGCTATCTTTTGGATAAATAATAATTTTAAAACATTTTTAAAAATAGGCAAAATTGGGGATTTTGTGAAAAGTGCAGTATTACTCAGTAAAAAAAAATCCATTCCAGCCCATGTTTACAAAGCAGTACTGACGTAAGACACATTACAGCCGATTCACGTGAATTTCAAACAATTGTTTTTCTTTACTTGGTTGATAACTGTCATTTTAACAGGTGAAGTATAAACTGCTACAAGAAACGGTAGAAAATATACTTTTGTAGCATTTGTTACTGCAGTTTTGGCGTTGGAGCTTTTGAGGACTACATCTGGGAAGCTATTTAATCATATATTGAACTATAAAATACAGATACAGTGCCCGTTATTCGAAGCGCGATGGCGTTTACTCACGCGGGATTGAACTCCAGTTTTAACACCATATTTGTCACTGGTTCCATTTGCTTGCGCTAAATCTCACTTTGAAACTTGCGTTAAATAAATGCAATGTAGCCGTGTATACGATATGGGATACATCCCGGGGGCTTTACAGTTTGAACTGCTACCCCGTCAAAACAACACATTAAGGCACAAAAAACAAAAACAGATTTCAAAATGTAAAACATTTTTTTCTTCTTGATTTTTCAAGCAAATTTATCGATGACATCATCAAATGATTAAGCTACGAACCTTACTGCTGTCTATGCACAAAATGGTAAGTGAAGAAAGCTTTTCTTGCCATTGGCTCATTTTTTATCCTTTTTAGCCTCGAAAAAAAAAAAAGACCTTTCTCCTGGGCAATTATCATCCAACTTAAAAATAGACGCAATATTAACAAGAAATGAAATAAGGGGGAGGAGGGAAAATTATAATATATTTGACAGATTATTTGATCTCAAATTCATGTTTACAAATAAATAACACATCATGTGTGTTATTCCCTAAACTAACACTCACACAGTCATGAGCAAGAGAGAAACAATTGTTTCAATTGCCATGTTTTACATTTATAATAAATCTACCTACCTCAACGAGAGCCCGAAGAAGGACACCACTCGCACACAGGTTGGTGGCAAACTGAACAGAAAACATGGTTTGATGACAAACTAAACTTTTTTTTAAAGAAAGGATTCAAATAGCCAGGAGGGGGCGGGGCGACGTTACTGCTGTGGACTGTTTGGGGTATTCCTCACAATTGAAAGGTGGTGTGAGTCCATTCCCAGAAATTAAAGCTGCATTGCAATTTAAAAACATTTTTTTTTAATTATTATTACAGGATTGAAGCAAGCGGTCCTGAGATTCCAGAGATACTTACCTCTGTAGCGGCACTTACCCCTGGGGCGTTTAAATGCCCCGGTCGCGCGGACCAATAGGAAGCTACACTGGATGATGTCACGGCTTCCTGCGTGACGTGGGACATTTAAAGCCGCCTTGATGTTAGGCACACTACGGAGGTAAGTATCTCTGGAAGCAGCCGGTCCCCAGAGCTAAAATAAACACAGGCCAGCCCCGGAGATCCACTGCTTCAATCCTATAATTAAAAATACATATTTATTTAAATGCAGTGCAGCCTGTTTTGCTGATTTTAACAAAACAGGGACTGTGGATATGAAGTGAAAGAACTAAACCATGATGTTCTTCTGCGAAATCTTATTGCGTTGCTGTTGTCCGTCTTTACATGAAACACAGTAGGTTGTTTTTAACGTCCATTCAACTTTTGTTACTAAAGATTCAAACCACTATTGATTTTAGTCTAATTTATTTTTAGCTTGAATAGACCCTTTTGTATTTTCGGGGTTCCTCAAATATATTATAGGTATTTGAAAGAAGAAAAAAAAAAAGCTGTGTGTGCTGTGCACGCGCATAGTAAGTGAAACTTCTTTGACTTTTGTCACAGAAATTGTATTTGTATTGGTGATGTTTTAATTAAAATCAAAATACAATTTCATTGACAAAACGCAAATAAATTTGACTTAGAACATGCATGCCCATCCCTTGTATTTGCACTAAGCGTGAATTCCTCGTGTGTGTGTGTGTGTGTGCGTGACTGTATGTGTGAGCGTGTGACTGTGTGCGTGTGACTGTGCGTGTGACTGTGTGACTGTGTGACTGTGTGTGTGACTGTGCGTGTGACTGTGTGACTGTGTGTGACTGTGCGCGTGACAGTGCGTGTGCGCGTGACAGTGCACGGTGCACGTGACAGTGCGTGTGCGCGCGACTGACTGTGTGCGTGACTGACTGTGTGTGCGACTGACTGTGTGTGTGTGCGTGTGACTGTGTGTGTGTGCGTGTGACTGTGCGTGACCATGTGCGTGTGTGTGTGACCGTGTGCGTGCGTGTGACCGTGTGACGTATGCGCAGCCCCCCTGCACCTCACACATCCCCCTAACCTATTCACAGTCAGTGTGTATGTGTCAGACAGTGTGTGTGTGTGTGTGTGTGTCAGTCAGTGTGTATGTGTGTCAGTCAGTGTGTGTGTATGTGTCAGTCAGTGTGTGTGTGTGTGTGTGTATATATGTATGTGTGTGTGTCTGCCACTGTATGTGTGTCTCTCTTTCTGTGTCCTGCCCCCTCTCTCCTGACTCCCCCCCCCCCCCCCTCACAGACAGGCAGAGCTGCGGACCCGCGGCGGCTCTGCCTGAGACTCTCCTCCCCCCCCCCCCCCTCACAGACAGGCAGAGCTGCGGACCCGCGGCGGCTCTGCCTGAGACTCTCCTCCCCCCCCCCTCACAGACAGGCAGAGCTGCGGACCCGCGGCGGCTCTGCCTGAGACTCTCCTCCCCCCCCCCCTCACAGACAGGCAGAGCTGCGGACCCGCGGCGGCTCTGCCTGAGACTCTCCTCCCCCCCCCCTCACAGACAGGCAGAGCTGCGGACCCACGGCGGCTCTGCCTGAGTCTCTCCTCCCCCCCCCCCCTCACAGACAGGCAGAGCTGCGGACCCGCGGCGGCTCTGCCTGAGTCTCTCCTCCCCCCCCCCCCTCACAGACAGGCAGAGCTGCGGACCCGCGGCGGCTCTGCCTGAGTCTCTCCTCCCCTCACAGACAGGCAGAGCTGCGGACCCGCGGCGGCTCTGCCTGAGTCTCTCCTCCCCTCACAGACAGGCAGAGCTGCGGACCCGCGGCGGCTCTGCCTGAGTCTCTCCTCACACCCCCCCACCCCCCTCACACCCCGGTGGCGCTCAGTCAGCGGGACGCAGGAAAGCGGAGGTAGGGAAGAGAGAGGCTGCGCGGCATGGCAGCGGCCGTTAGGAGCGGCGGCTATCGCCGCCGCATATGTCACGGTTTGTGGGGGGTGTGGGGCTCGGGGGGGGGGGGGGGTGGAGGTGATTAGGAGCGGCGCCGCATCTGATTTGTGGAGCGGGTGTGATGTCAGTGTTGGGGTCGGGCTGAGCCAGAACACAGCCCGGCCTCAACTGCCAGCACTGACGTCACATCCGTTTCATTTCTGTCTCCACAATTCATTTTTGCCCCATCACGAATGAGGTGCCACTAAGGAAGTTTCACTTCAAAAATAGTATTTGGAGGCCCTGAAATTGCGAGGCTGTAAGCTGCAGCTTATTCACTGGATACGTACATCCACCAGTGCATTCAGGCCCATATCTACCAAGAGGTGCTACTCCGTGACACTTTCCATGCTGGCAGACACCTTACAGCCCAGTTACTTAGCCGTGCTAGAAGGTGTCTTACAGAGTAGCACTTGCTTAGTAATATGCCCTTACACCTAAGTGCACACAAAGCAGCGTTTGTCTTTATCCCAAAGATTATGGCGTTATTGATATTGATTTATTTAAAGTATTCTATGTGCTCTTCGTGCCTTCTTGGTCAATTTCTAGGCATTGTTTTATTCAATCGCTAGGACACAGAACAAGTTGTCCCTGTATAATATGAAGAGCAATGTGCGTCTGTGTGGTTTGTAGAGCAGGGCCTCTGTATGCTGCAAAGTGCTGTGTGTCAGTGTAGTATGGCCCATGTTTACTAAGTGGCGCTAAGCTGTACAACACTGTGCAGAGCCATGAGACATTTTACATCCCAATCCACCATGAGGTACTGCACAGCATACTCACATGAATGGGCAATAAAGTGTCATGTGGGGCAATAAAGTGTCATGTGGGGCAATAAAGTGTCATGTGGCTTAACGGCTTGGAAATATGGCAAAACATTCTTTGTAATTAGGCCTGGGACATAGTAAGCGCTTAGGTGCTGCCGCTCGCTCTACCAGGAGCTTTTTGCTGTCCTGGCAGAGGAGACAGCAAGCGCTTGGGAGGCGGGTATCACTGTGTGTGTCACTTGGTAGCTGTCAGTGTGTGTGTGTGTGTCACTTTGAAGTGGTCTGTGTGTTTGTGTGTCACTGGGGAACCTGTGTGTGTGTGTATATGTGTGTGTGTGTATATTATATAATATTTTAAAAATTAAAAAAAAACGACATGTTGTGAGAATAAATTATTTATTAACATTGTGCAACTTTGATAAATATATTCATGCACGCGCACACACACGCACACACGCACGCACACACGCGCACACACACACACACACACACATACACACATACACCTCTGTGCTTACAATGCCGGACCGGCTGCAGAACCATTGGATGGGAGCGGTCACGTGACCGCTCTTCCTCTTTCCCGAGCGGCAAATTTCAAACTTGCCTGTCTCAGGGAAGTTTCTCAGCCTCCGCACGCATCAGCGCGCATGCTGAGGGAGAAACAATAGCCACACTGATAACAGATGCAGGGGCTTTGTGCATCTGTTCAGTGCGGCTCAGCGACGCTGAGTGCACTATGTCCTGGGCCTAAAAATGGAAACCGCTGAGCACAGTGTACCTGTGTAATCAAACCAAAGTGTAACAATGTAATCAAAGCAACATGTACCCGTGTTATCAAAGCAATGTGTACCTGTGTAAGCAAAGTGTACCTGTGCAATCAAAGCAAAGTGTAACAATGTAATCAAAGCAATGTGTACCTGTGTCATATATATATATATATATAATTTAAAGGCAAAAAAAGATGTATCTGCAAACTGATATTTGACATTAAAGATATTTTTTGAGAAAAACTGTGGTTTGATGTTTAAACTACGGTTTGAAATTAAATATAAAATTATAATTCAAGCTTGCAATGGTAGCTGTATTGAAAGCCAAGAAATTAAGACAAAACGTGTGCTATGTGCAGCGTGGATTGTAAAGTGATTTGTAATGCAACTTTTGTATGTGCATATTTGCATTCATTGTAAACATCAGATATTCGCGCTGCAGAAAATTTCCTCCGAAAACAACACATCCCATATTATGAATCTGTGTTAAAAATGTGCCCGACAAAAAGATTGAAATTCGCTTGAAATTCTGTTACATTATACATGAATTATTGTCACATGACTGCCCTTTATGGGGACCTTCAGAACTATACTGTATATGTGATTTCTAAAAAGAAAGTAGAGAGATTTAGTGGCTTTTAAAAAATGTATCAACACTGACAAATTCAGCAAAAGTTTTCAGAAATTTGTAAACATTTTTAAAATCCTCGGAGACGCAAATTGAATCTCCTTAATGCAACTCTGCATCAGATATGTAAGTTATTACTGAGCTCAAATTGCTGACAGTGTGGGTTTTAAGCAGTGTAAAATTGCTGACCACACAATGAAGACATGTTTTCGCCGATATATCACAGGGCGCTGAAGGACAGACACGTATGGTGTTTCCTCCACATACATTCCCTCCCCCCCCCCCCCCCCCCCCGCCGCCAAATTTACATTACTGGCAATTTTTAAAATGGTCCAAAAGTACAAAACAAGATTCTTTTTTTTGCCTGACATAGTATGTAACAACGTGTAATTTTCCCATTATTATACTAACCCGGGTTGAAGGCAAGTATTTCTGGAAGCAGGGGGACCCCAGAGCTGAAATGAATGGGGTTCAGCTCCGGAGACCCCCTGCTTCAATACTATGTTAAAAATAAATACAAAATTGCCTACTTAGATTACTCCTTTAACGCGTTAAAAATGTATTTCATGATCTGGACCCAATCCGCTTAAAAATGAATATGCTTTTATATAAAGCATTATTGATGATAAATATGCTCCTCCAGCCTCATCTCATTAATCCTGGGATCAGGCAAGGTATAAAACACTGAAGGACAGTAACATTTAGCAGGTTTTGTTTATACTTTTAACCATCTGTTACATTTACTTGAACCACAGAAACACTATTGAATTCCCAAGGAGATGCCTCCTTGCCAGACCCCTATTTTAATCTATCATACTAACAAATTCTAGATGAAACGCTACTGCACAGAATGTCTCTACTGATTAGGGTTACCAGGTGTCCAGTATTGAAACAGCCTTTTCTATTTGGACACTCTGTCCAGTAACAAATTAGAGGTAATACTGGACATGTATGTGTCCAGTATTACCTCTCTGGAAATTGTGACCTGACCAGTCTGGGGCGGCCATGGGATTTCCCCGAGCAGGGAGAGCGCAGGGCTGTTGCTAGGGGGCTGGGCAGCTTCCTCCATCATTATTGGCTGCTGTTGGGTAATGCAGCCAATCACGAGGAGGTGTCAGGAGCCCTGGATTTGGGGCCAAGGGGAGGAGGAAACAGCATGGAGAGGTGACAGGTGTGTGATGTGTGTCTCGAGCGCATCATGCCTTTCACCATTGTAACCAGTATTTTTTGGAGAAGTCCCCCTGGTAACCCTACCTGGAGTAGAAGGCACCACACAAATGCATGCTGACAAACTTAACAAGCATCTCTCTGATAAGTTTAATTAGATATCTTGTCTCAAAGTGGAACTGGAGGCAGATAAAGGACTTTCAATATCATTGCTTACTGCATCATATTCATGTTTCAATTATAGGGAAAGAAATACCTTTTCCTCATCTCCAAATCAACGTCTCTTCGTTGGCTTTGTTTTTCTATAAAGTAGCATTGTACAGCGCAATTAATCTCAGCCCTGAGGAACTTACAATGTATTCCAGAATGAAAGGTCAGGTGGCTTCTTTCTTAAGGTCTATTCCAAGACTTGTTTATTGAGCCAAAGTCATTTCTGGCTGTCAAGCACACTCCTCGTGTGCGTAGTTGCTGGGAAAGTGGTTATGTGTCATCATGTTTCATTTTTAGTTTTACGCTACTCTTGATTCTATAACACGTTGGGTTACAGACAAAAGTTGGCATTGTGTGTATAATTAGTAATAGTTTTGCCCACACTAAGTTTATCCTTAGCACACCCAGAAGAAAAAAAACTTATACAATAAATAATATTTTGTTAAATAATTAAATGTGACAGAAAAAGCATACATTATATACCCTCCATGCTAGTATTCCAACACAATTCCTAATCATTTTATAAACAGTTGTTGATATCTGGCAAAAGGTACCACAACTCGGTTCATGTGAGTGCCTCAACAACATCCATCGTTTCTATATATAACAGAATCCTAGCACATACATACTATACATGTAAATATCCACACACATCTAATAGTCTAAATCGAGGAAATAAAAGAACTAGAACAGCCACCTGAGATATAGATAGATAGATAGATAGATAGATAGATAGATAGATAGATAGATAGATAGATAGATAGATAGATAGATAGATAGATAGATAGATAGATAGATAGACAGACATATACACACACGTGTTGAGGTAGCGGGATTCTTTCTGACTTCAACAGACTCTCTAACTTAAAGGCTATTTTGACCACATTTCAGAAACACTTCCACAACATTTACGGGTAGAAAGAAGGAAGGTGGAGAGGTTTCATAAAACAAGTCCATTTTCTTTCAATACAAAGTGGAACGATTGGTCTGTGAATAAAAAAGTAGTTGTACTCTGGGGTTTTAAATAAAAAATAGATGCACCAGCGCATATATATATATATATATATATATATATATATATATATATATATATATATATGCAGAAACGTTGAATATGAGTAAAATAATTATTTTGCATTATGTAGTGCATGCATATACAGTGTGTATATATTAAAAAAAAAAATATATATATATATATATATATATATATATATATATATATATACACATTCACGCACGCACACTGTACCTGCTATTATAAATGAGGACACAAAAGCTGCAAAATTTTCTTCCTCCAGAACTATTAATGTTATTATTTACAAGGGGAAAATAAGAAATATGGTTTACCTTTCCGTCGACCAGCTTTCAAACTCGAGCTGATGGTGCTAGTGGAAGATAAGGACAAAGGAGAAAGAACAGCTGGGGGGGAAAGTATTTTTCTTTCACACTGCCATCCACATTTCGTTGGGACAAGACCCGCCCTGTTACAAAAATAAAATTATCAGCAAATGAGCATGGGACATTCCTAAGGGGCTGAGATATTCTCTGTATAAGGGAAGCACATACTGTCAGCTGTGGAATGGCATGGAGAGTGTGTCAGTCACTCAGCTGTGGCATGGAGTGTTTCAGTCACTCAGCTGTGGCATGGAGAGTGTGTCAGTCACTCAGCTGTGGCATGGAGAGTGTGTCAGTCACTCAGCTGTGGCATGGAGAGTGTGTCAGTCACTCAGCTGTGGCATGGAGAGTGTGTCAGTCACTCAGCTGTGGCATGGAGAGTGTGTCAGTCACTCAGCTGTGGCATGGAGAGTGTGTCAGTCACTCAGCTGTGGCATGGAGAGTGTGTCAGTCACTCAGCTGTGACATGGCGAGTGTGTCAGTCACTCAGCTGTGGCATGGCGAGTGTGTCAGTCACTCAGCTGTGGCATGGCGATTGTGTCAGTCACTCAGTTGTGGCATGGCGATTGTGTCAGTCACTCAGCTGTGGCATGGAAAGTGTGTCAGTCACTCAGCTGTGGCATGGCATGGAGAGTGTGTCAGTCACTCAAGCTGTGGCATGGAGAGTGTGTCAGTCACTCAGCTGTGGCATGGCGAGTGTGTCAGTCACTCAGCTGTGGCATGGCATGGAGAGTGTGTCAGTCACTCAAGCTGTGGCATGGAGAGTGTGTCAGTCACTCAGCTGTGGCATGGAGAGTGTGTCAGTCACTCAGCTGTGGCATAGCATGGAGAGTGTGTCAGTCACTCAGCTGTGGCATGGAGAGTGTATCAGTAACTCAGCTGTGGCATGGCGAGTGTGTCAGTCACTCAGCTGTGGAATGGCGAGTGTGTCAGTTACTCAGCTGTGGCATGGCGAGTGTGTCAGTCACTCAGCTGTGGAATGGCGAGTGTGTCAGTTACTCAGCTGTGGCATGGAGAGTGTGTCAGTAACTCAGCTGTGGCATGGAGAGTGTGTCAGTAACTCAGCTGTGGCATGGAGAGTGTGTCAGTAACTCAGCTGTGGCATAGCATGCAGTGTGTCAGTAACTCAGCTGTGGCATGGCATGCAGTGTGTCAGTAACTCAGCTGTGGCATGGAGAGTGTGTCAGTCACTCAGCTGTGGAATGGCGAGTGTGTCAGTCACTCAGCTGTGGAATGGCATGGAGAACGTGTCAGTAGATCCGTCATTGGAGATAGAAATGTAGCCTTTGTCCCAAATGCCATTGTTACACTCTTGTCAGTATTTAAAAATAGTTTGTTTTGGGAAATCCAGTTTTCAAGTCTCGAAAAATCAGTTAGTGTTCAAGGTCAGAGAGGCCAGGGTTATGTGTGTATAAGATCGTGTCATTCGCATACATGTGTATTAGAGATTCTGTACAAGCTGCAGGTAGATCTGACAAGAGTAGGGCCCCCAGAACAGAGCCTTGCGGGACACCACAGGTGATATCCGAGGGGTTTGAGTTAAAGCATGAGATAGACACATATTGGCATCTACCTGATAGGTAGGAGTGAAACCAGTTTAAAGCATGTTTCCCTATTCCAGAGCACTGGAGTTTGTTTAACAACATAACATGGTCAACAGTATCAAACTTTTAGCAGGGTAGTTACGGTGGAGTGTTTGGGGCGAAAGCCAGATTGGAATTGGTTAGGGAAATTTGTCTTGGTATAGTAATCGCTTAATTGGGAGTGGGCACATTTTCCCATGACTTTGGATAGTATTGGGAGAAGAGATTGACCTGTAGTTTGCAACAATGTTTTGTCCCCACTTTTGAAGATTGGGACAACTCTGGTGATTTTCCACGTCTGAGTATATAGCTTGCAGACAGGATAGAGTTGATTAGGGAAGCAAGCGATATGGCAATGGCTGGGGCACCGTGTCATGGGAACTGTGATTGCAGTAGGTCAGGTACACATTGGCTGCTTAGCTTTAATTTGAGGAATGATTCTGTCATTTCTTCAGATACTGGGGCTAATTGAAAATTGTGGGAAGTGTTCGGAGAGAGTGTGGCTATACTGTAGGTGTTTTCCAAAGCTGAGCTTCACGCTTGTAGTTCAGGTTGCGTTTTGCGAATAGGGAAGTAGCACACCTCACAAGGTATTCATTGAATGTGTTTATATGACAGACCATCACGGGCAGGAAAAGGGATTTAGAAGATCAAAATACTTTTCAAATTTGAGTGAAAAGGTTGGATTGCAAAAATATACTTAAACTATAAAAATGCCCTGCTCCACTCAATATAATTGAGAATATATTTATTTATAAAGGAGGTGTGCAATTCTAGGAGTACTGAGGCATTAATTCATAAAGAACCGACCCCTATACGGGGTATATATACTGTTAAAAACGATATGAGTGTGAATCTCCGATACAGGTGTAGCCATGTGTGGTTTTGGCTACTACCCTGCCCTGCCTAACATGTAATTCCTGGTACAGTGCAGGCAGTGTTAGGCCCAATCTGGGTTTTCCCCAGCAGTGAGCAGCTTCCTTGAGTGACAGGGGGAGGTGGGACAAGGCCTGTGTTCTGCCCAATCCTGTGCTCAGACCTTGAACCCTCCCCCAGAGTACTTAAGGTGCTGCACTTCCTAAATTGAGCCAGTTGTCTCTCCCTTGAGAGACTGGTCTCACAGAAGAGGTGTGCAGGGCTCTGTCACTTTCTATACCCTCCCTTAGGGGAGTGGGAGGGAGGACCATGCCCCCTGCTCCATCAGGGAGTAGGGGAAGAGCTAGGACCGACCTCTAGGGACCATGCCTGGGGGTTGAGTCCAGGGACCATCCTAAGGCAGGTCACCAGGTTAGTGTATGCAGTTGCAGACCGTTTGGTGTATTCTTTACTGAGAGAATACTGTTCCGTTCTGTTTACTGTTTCGGTTACAAAATATACTCCTGCTGAGTTTCCAGTCTATCAGGGGGAGTACCCGAGAGATCTTCCGCTGGGGCTGCCTTCAGCACTCCTGGAGCCTGTAGCAGATGGAGGCCCTGAACTATGAGTGAAGGGGGAACCAGCTATCCCCCCTAAAGCCTGACCTGTCTTCCCCAATAACATTGGCGGGTTCTCAGACCTTCTGTGAGCAACAGCTACTCAGCATCACTACACACCTGGTAACCGGGGAATCTCCCAGAGGGTGGGGGAAACACTGTTACACAGGTATAGCCAAGGTCAGCAGTGCGCAAACTGGGGGGCACAATATTATTTTGGAGGGGAGGGGGCGCAGGTAGCGGGCGGCAATTTTGCCAGGAGCAGAGAGAAAAGCAGTCTGTAGCTGCAATTTCTCTTTCATCCATTAGGTGACGCTGTGCTACACATCTCATGCAGCACCTCGTTTGCCTTGCTGCTTGCAGCACGATAAAAATGAGAGATTGTGAGTGTGCGACAGTGTGTGACATGGAGAGGAGGGAGGGTGAGTGTGTGACACGGAGAGGGGGAGGGAGGGTTAAAGTATGTTATGGAGAGGGGGAGGGAGGATGAAAGAGAGACATGGGGTGAGAGACATATTGGGGGAGAGAAATACACTGGAGGGAAGGGAGAGACACACTGGCTGGAGGGAGATAGAGACAATGGGGGGAGGGAGAGTGAGAGACACTGGTGGGAGGAAGAGACGCTGGCTGGAGGGAGAGACACTGAGGGGAGGGAGAGACACGCTGGTTGGAGGGAGAGAGAGACACTTGTGGGAGGAAGAGACACACAATGGCTGGGGGGAGAGACACCTGTGGGGAGGGAGAGTGAGAGAGACACTGGGGGAGGGAGTAAAAGAGACACTAGGGGGAGGGGGAGAGACACACACTGGGGGGAACAGGGGGAAGGAGAGACACTGAGGGGAGGGATAGAGAGACACTGGAGGGGGAGTGAGAAATACTGGGAGAGGGAGAGACTGGGGGAGAGAGGTCCTGATGTGGTGGGGAGAGAGATTAATAATACAGCATAAATGGGGACGCTATTAGACAAATATCCCCCCCCCCCCCCCCCAGCTAAACAGAGGGATGAAGGTCAGACAGAGATGGCAGAATTTAGGGGCTTGGGAGGAGGAGTTTTGGGGGGCTGAGGGTTATTCTTTAGGTCAGGGGGGTCACTTCGGAGTATTGATCAGCAGGAAAGATCCATCAGTACCCCCCTTGAGTTTGGTTATGCGGATCCCTGATCCCTGGGCAGCATTTAAAACGGAAATAAATAATACTGGTAGATAGGAGTGGATGACCCTTCGGAAAGCAAATGGGAGAAGGAAAAAAAAGGGGGGGGGGAGGGAAGGGAGGTAGCAAAGAGGTGGATGAATGCCCCCTGAAATGGATTGCCTTTGTGCACCAGAAAAAAACATTAGCAGATGCCAGTCAACAATAAAAAAAAGTGATCCAATACTAGTATACTGCCTGCGCGCACGCCTGCAGCCCAAGCGATTTGTGAACTTGCGTGGTGGGAGGGTGGCAGACGCGTCACAAAGCTAGTTCGCCCTCATTGGCTTTGTGCTGAGGTCATGTGATTTTGATTTCACCAGGCAGGGGGGGCTCCGTGAAATTTCATGGCTAAAAAGGGGGGCTCGGCCTAAAAAGTTTGCTAACCCCTGGCCTAGATCTCTATATAGAGTAGCGGTTTGTTATAAAGCTATTCCATTTCGTCTCAATGAAATGTAAGATATAAGTTGTGCGTCCATTTGTTTGTTCAGTCTCTTCTTTCTAAGAGCCTAAACCACCAACAGTTGGTTATCTTATCTCTCAGTTCCCAGTCCTGTTTAGTGCAGTGATATCCCTGAATAGCTGGGGTAACAGAGAATATGAGTGATATGGGTCAGATAAAGAATAATTTTTTTCACCCGGAAGAAGCTCGTCTTGTAACGCAGTGCTCACCACAAACAGGACGTGTCAGTTAGGCCGAGGTGGGGTTTGAATAAACCGACCTCCAGCCGCGGTCCTGAGTGCAGATTGGTCGTCGTTAGCTGGGTCGGGATTGGAGAGGTACGGATCATCGTAGGTACTAGCCGGGATCAGAGAGGTACGGATCGTCGAAGGTACTTGCCGTGGTCAGGGGTCGCAGAGGTGTGGATCATCGTAAGTACTTGCCATGGTCAGGAGCGGAGATGGTCGGGGTCCATGTACAAGCCAAGGTCAGACAAAGAACGAAACAAGAACTGCTGATACAAGGTACAAGACACGGAGGCTGGGATTGTTGTAAACACTTCGTATGCAATGAAGTCTTATGCTCAGACAATTTCCCAGAGGGCTGGCTGGGTATATAAAGGAGGTTAGACCAATGAGCTGCAGGCAGGAATATGGAGTACTGCCCACTAGGAAGCAGCCGCCCAATGGTAGACGGGGGGTGGAGTTAGGTCGCAGATGATCCGAGATCAGTGGGGATTAACCCCTTGTGTGCTCGTGACGCGGCTTGGTGCGTCACCCGTGGCCTCACAGGGCGGGACACGGGGCGGGGCCTAAGCCCAAACCTGGAGGTACTCCTGTGTCTGCCAGCAGGGCGCCTGTGGGTAGCCCCCCTGGTCTGCAGTGCTTACCTGTATCGTCACAGTGGCAGGGTCCAACGTCGATCCTTACAGGTCTGCAGTGAAACTCACGTCGGGTTTTAGTGACGCCAAGAGCATGAATAACACAAGGGGCAGAGAGACAGGGGCAGAGAGACAGGGGCAGAGAGAGAGAAAGAGGGGGGCAGTATGGCACCGAACGCTTCCTGATCTCTCTGTATTGATTACATTTCATTTTGAAAGATTGAAATACTAGATAATTACATTGGCGATTAATAGCTGTAAAAGTTGTGTACAATAAAGTTATTTAGTAAACGGCGTGGACAACAAATAGGTTAAAAAATAAAAAAAACTCAATAGGCAGGTATTTGAACTCCCTGGTGGATAGCGGACACTACAGTATCAAACCTCTCCAGTTCAAAACATTCTGTCAGCTACAGTTGAGATTAATCTGTCTCAGCTAGTGACAAACATGAGTACTACTCTCTGGCAGCCATATTGTGCTACAAAGTCTCTAATTAAACACCCTGCTCACTATACAGCTAGTGAATAAAATATGATCACTATACAATTTGTAAATACCAGCCTATTGGTTGGGAGTATCTCTCTCTTCCTATTCATTCACTTTGTCACTGTTTCATTTGTGTGTGTGTGTGTGTGTGTGTGTGTGTGTCACAAAAAAGTTTGTATCACGGAAATATTGGCGTCATCCCAAATGTTTGGGAATTCCACTGCACAAAAATAAGAGAACTCAGCGATAAGATAAGCAATGGATAACGAATGATGATTCAGACGCATAGAAAGAAGATACTGTGTTCAATCGTAGGGGAGCGCAATGATCCAGAACTAAATAAAAGGAGAGAAAAGTATACAAAATACGGCTAATACTTTCTTCCAATGTGTGGTGTATGTGTGAATGTTAGAACCTACTGTATACACTCACATTTCCCAAATAAGACAACAGGAAACCCCAGGTATGTTTCATTAGCAGCAATCCCAGTATCTCTTTGCAAATGGGTGTATCTCAGGAGAAAATATAAAAATACCACGGTGCAGATCATTATATTTCATAGAAATGTAAAGTTTTTTTTTTACTATTGAGCTACTGCTCCAACCCGTCCTCGCTGGCTAATTAATTGTTATTAATGTGAAAAGGTCTAGGGACGACACCGTCACTGTGTACTTTTGGGACCCCCTAGCCAATGTGACCCATTGAGGGCATAGATGACCACAACGACGATCAATGAATTAAATGGCTAGAGTTTTGTTTTATAGTAATGTATATATTATAGTAATGTATTTTATTGTATTGCACTGCAATAGTTATTTGAGCAAAATCGCTATTAAGATATCTTTGGCTAATAGCACTTTTACCTATTCCTATGTGGTGTTAGTGGTAGAGAGGGTGGGTGAAGGGGGTAGTTGCCCCAAGGTGCGTGTTTAGGCCATGGAGGGGTTAACCCCTTCATTACCTTGGCAGTTGTAACCGTTAAGATAATGAAGGGGTTAACTCCTTCTGCAACTCTTTGTGAATAGCAGGTACTGGCAAAAAAATTGCGTTTCGGCATTTTTTGGAGCTACCGCAAGATTTATAATAGCAAGAGTGTTAACGCCGGTTAAAAAAAGTCGTTTTCATGCGATTTTGCCATGTTATTGAAGCTTTGTGAATAGTTACACATGCAAAATCGCTTGAAAAGTGCACTTAACCATTGTTAAGGCACTTATCGAAATTTAGTGAATAGACCTCTAACAGCCCTATTGCACATTGAAAGAGCATAATGTGCTTTACCAGTTGTCTTATTGAGACTACAACATGTATAGTGTAGATTCTTCTGCCCGCTCTAGTGCTCCGGAATCTTCCCGATATACGAATCAGTCATACAATATGACCATTTACACAGGTCACTAAAGAAAAGCAGACTATTCAGACTGGAAGTCACTGGAGGGTTGAGGTCAAATTCTATGTTGTATGCTTCAGAGAGGAGAATTCTGAAGCTTTAATTATAGTCATAAAATGAGGACTTGCATAAACTCTACAAGGCATACCCAATAGATGAAAAAATTTATCAGAAGGACTAACCTAGTGATTAGGGCAAATTTGGTTTGAGTGCCAACACCACCACCTTGTGGCCGTGGGAATTTTATCCTCTAGTGTAGATAATAAAAATAGTTTGTAAACCCCTTAATGAGCGTGCATTGGGTCGTTAAAACAAGCAAAAAAAAAAAACATTTAATATAATTTCTATAACAGTTCACTGGAGTGTTATGATAACCTGAAATGTATCAGGCTTGCAAAATTATCATAAAGTAAAGAGAGCACAAGCTAAACTCGTTATCCCAGTGGTATTCTGTTTATTGGGTCTGAATTCCTGGGATCACTGTAGAATGAAAAGCAGCTGATTTGTTAATGTCACGTACAGTACCAGTTACTTATCAGCAAAGGAAATATTGTACCTCGTATAAAAAAAATAATAATACGCAAAAGGCACAATATATAGTGTACAGTATACAACTATCCTAGAATTAATCTGACCCTAACAAAAATGCTACTGCAGCTGTAATCACGATGGGACTCGTTTTCTTGGAATCCCATTGAAACAGGTGTAAGTTTAAAACACATAAAAAAATATTTGGATACGGTAATGATTATAAATGAAAATTCACTCCTTGTTTAGTTTAAAGCCCCAATGCGTTACAGCACATATTACAAAGTGATTTTCCCCCCTATATAAATATTCTATGAAGACACCTTCCCCGTGCTAGCGAAGAGTTTGATGCCATTCATTTGTGCGGCATTTGGCTAGAGATTAACTTTTCTACAGAATAGGGTAGATGTCTGCATCCCATGTGGAATAGGAACCTTCATGCTGCCAGACGCATATTTGTAATAATGTGCTGCGTGACTGATTGCTTTTAATCTCCACTATATGTTGTCAAGCGACACTTATGGGGCGATCGAATAAAACTGCCATTAACTTGAATGGCAGTTTTCAGCTGATCGCGGTGTGATGTGATCATCTCCTTACCCTGTTTCACAGTGCGTTATGGTACTCATGCACAGTTGTCAAGTGCACACATACATGATGCTTAAGAAGTATGATTAGAGGTATGTAACTACACAAGACACTGCAAACATATCAACCGTGTGCATTAGAATAAATAAAATGCAGTCATTTTTACTTATAATATAGAGGTATATAAATATAGCACACCAATGCCATAGATTACCAACTTGGCAAACACCTCCTAGCATAAGAACACACACCTGTCAACATTGATGTGAAATGTAAATACCTTGATATTGAACTGTGCATGAAGATTACATCACGTTGTATGGAATCAACCTGTTTAATATATTTGGGCTATATGATGCTTGTACACAATATGCTTTTAAAGAGGCAATCCAAGCAGGCAGTTTGTTTTCTAACAATTTTTTTAATATGGGTTTGAAACCGGCGGGTCTCCTGAGGTGAACCTCATTCTTTTGAGCTGCGAGGACCACCGCATGCCAGAGACACTTACCTCTTTAAGGGGGTGATGGTAGCTGCTCAACACTGCTTGCTGGGTTCACGTAATGGCCGCTTTTCAAAGCCCCCGCTTCCGGTGCAGCTTCCTATTGGCCCGCGTGACTTTTAAGCTTGCAGTAGATACCAACACCCCCTTTGGAGGTAAGTATCACTAAACGCAGGAAGCAGGGTCCCCTGAGCTGTAATTAATGGCTATGACATTTTAATAAAATAAAAACAAAAGACCGCAAGTGAAAATGTTGAAGTCAGAATTTGGTAAAAGGGCAGAAGCAGAGAATCACCAGTTATGCGCAGCCGTGCACAATGCATCTGTACTTCCACTCGCTAGTTCATAGCCCATGGAAACTGAAAGCAGAGGTCAATGGATACTTAGCTAATATGTACTGATGCCCAATCATAAGGGACATATATTACATACAGTTCTTCGCCACTCTATACAAATGAAGCACAATTGTGAAAGCATTTTAACAATACAATGTGGCCATGTTTTTCAAGCAGTTTGCTGTCATAAACAAGGTGTCTTATGACAGAAGAGTTTAGTGAGCACGGGCCTTAATGCTTTTCAGTGCTATATTTTAGTATGTTTGTAGCCCACAGAAATGGACATATTTCTCTGTTTCTAATCATTGACTTATATGATTTCTAAAATAGAGAGAGAAAAAAAATCCTAAATATTTGTAAGATTTTTTTACACCAACTCCCTGCTTTTTTTGTAAGAACTATCTAGGAATAATGATGTAATTTGTGTTTAATACATAGCAAAACCTATATGCTATAAAATATGTTTACACTTCTATAAGAGCGCTCCGTATAATCAGAATATTAAAAAGTTGAAAGTTTACCTTTTGTTTATATTTAACATTAGTACAGCAAAAGCATTAAAGGAAAAAGATATTTAAAAAAAACAACAAACAAAAAAAAACACTACAGTTTCATATATTATTTCTAGAATAGTGGAGCCATCTGTCGTGGGTCATCAGGCAGAACGCTGACAGAATCTTCCGCTCTGCCGCATAACATACAAAGCATGGTGTACTCCTAGGAGAAAAGAAAGACAGGCTTTTGTACTGCTGGTTGGTGATTAGTTAGAACAGAAGTAAAAGAGAAAGCACACATTAGGGGTTATTCATTAAACTGCGATACTGCCGATCGTGGTACGATCTCGCAGGAACTCCCATTAAAATCAACGAGAAGTACTTTCCTACACCCTCCAGCTACAATGCCCACTTTGATATATGCCTTGAGGTCGTATGAGCTCTTGAAAAATAGATCTATGGACCACTTGTGTTAGTCAATTAAAGGTTTCACTAACTGTACAAGTTATAACTGAATACACTTTGGCCTATATGCTTTACTAAGCGGCGCTCTTCCATAAGACACCTTCTGTGATGGACGACACTTTACGTTCCCTATAGAAGCATATTTAGTATGCGGTGTTACTCTATATCTGACTGGTACCCTCTCTCCAGCTTTAGAATCTTTCTTAAACACACCTGTGTAACAAAGCGTATGGGTAGCTCTGCTGGCTGATACTATACATCTCAGATGCACGGACCGTGACCCCTTGCACAAGCACTTACCATTATACCCTCCGACTATCTCTGAAAGTTGGCCCTGCTTATCACTTAGATTGTAAACGCTGAGGGGCAGGGAGTCCCTTTCATGTCTGAAGCGCTTATTCCCATGGTGTTCCATTAATAATATATGTCATGTGTATTACTGCTGTGACGTGTTATGTACCTGGATGGCCCTATATAAATAAAGATATACTGCACACACACACACACACACAAAGACACCTTCCAGGCTGGAAGACACCTTACACCTCATTTACTTGAATGGGTTGTAAACAGGGGCGTAGCTATAGCCCGGGCTCTTGGAGGCCTGCTCTTGCCCCCCCTGTCGGCGGCCCATCGCTCTCTTTAGACAGGTGGGGGAGATAGTATTGCGGCGGCAGGCCTCGGCGTTAAACAGAAGCCGGCAGAGGAATCAGCAGCCGTTACACAGCAGAGCAGGACAGCAGGGGAGGAGCGCGCTTTAGCAACAGACACCAGAAGTAAGAAAGACTTCCGGGTCAGACCACTAGAGAGCGCAAATTTTCAAGTCTATAGTCTGACCGAACATATGTATAATCAGGGCCTTTGTATTTTGCAATATTGTTTATTTCATTGCATGTGCAACCTTTCTAATAAAGGATAACAAAAAAACATTGAGCAAATTAATGTGAAGGTCCTATAGGGGACAGCAGAACGTATATCTTTTGTACCTGATAGTCATCCACCACACTGAAGGTGTATTCATGCTTTGCAATTATATGATGGCAGTTTTGACACATATCTGAAAAATACAAAATGATTGCAATATTTAAAATGGTGCTTTAATTATGATAAAATAACACAAAAAATTACTTCGTACAAGTCTACATTCACCCACACTCCACAGCTAGGTTGGCCAATAGAGGGAGCAAAGTTGCTTTATTACATACAGAAAATGTGGAATGGTCTGTTTCTTTAAGAGAGGTACAAATAGAGAAGCAGGAACCCCAGCGTGCGTGCACGCACACGCACACGCACACGCACACACATGAAAACACTGCTGAAGGTAAATGAAATAAGAATAGAAATGTATCTGTAGCAGAAGTGCTCGCTGGACGATCCGTGTTCACCTCTCCGGATCATAACAATACAAAAATAGCTCGTGGAGCTGGAAACGGGGTAGTTTTTTTGCTTGAAACGTTGCTCAGATTTTATAGTCTCATGTGTTAAATGTATCTTTATATTTTTCTAATTCTGGAGTGCCATGTATATCTCTAATCTCGAATGTCTCATACATACATTTTAAGTTATGGTTGGTGAAAAAGGCGACAAGAAACCTCCACTGTATAGCAAATAAAAAGATCATTTGTGAGAACATTCACATCTCTTAGACAGGTGTGTGTGTGTGTGTGTGTGTGTGAATTACTTAAATCCAAAAAAGTTCAGCAAAATGGTGTTTGAAGACAGCGTGGACAAGTGGAAATGTGGAGAATAATATGCTGTATTGAAGGTAAAAATACCAGGGTCTACTCCACTCTAATTATCTGCCTTCATTATTCGCTACCCTGCGGAACTTACGAGCCCTTGTTTTTTCCAAGCTTTCTCCCTGCACACGCTGGTGAGCGATCTGAGTGGAGTAGACGCTGGTATTTTCACCATCAATCCAGCATATTATCCTCCACGTTTCCAAACTGTCTTCAAACACCGTTTTGCTGAACTTTTTTGGATTGAATTCATTCCTCACATACTGTATGGGGACTATATCTGGACTTTGTATCCCTCTGCTATCCCTTGTTTCCCCCCCGTTCCCCTATATGTATTTGAATGCATTTTAACATGAGTGTTTCGCTATAAATTGTTTATCTGTCCTTTGCCTTAGGGTTCTCTCTCTCTCCACATATTCAGGCTATATACATATAGACAGAGATGTGTGTGTGTGTGTGTGTGTGTGTGTGTGTGTGTGTGTGTGTGTGTGTGTGTGTGTGTGTGTGTGTGTGTGTGTGTGTGTATATACACACACACAGTTGCCATCAATTATCCATTTACATAACCAATTAAAGCGATCAGTCCTGCTACTTCCCTGTAAGAACCTTTCATACCCAGCGTTCTACGATGGTCACTATAGAGCCAAGTGGAAAGGCAGAAAACTCTTACGATCATACGTGACTATATCTTCTCCATCCTCTTCTTCTGTTGATTTATTGGCGATCAGCACAAAGTCTCGTTTATTGCACTCAACACAGCTCACATAGTTCAGCAAAAATGAGCCTGTCTCCAAGCAGGTGGTACCCTAAAATAAAAATCAGCACATATATAGTTACGACAGACGACAGAGAAGCCCAATGCTACATCCAACATGACAGAAATACACAGTAAAACACTTATATATTCTCTTGAAATAGGGTCATTTAGTTTAACCCTTTGGCCAAAGCGTTGTAAGCGGGAGCCGGAGCGGGAGGTGGGCGGGAGTGGGAGGATTGACAGGGAGGGGGGGGCGTGGCTTGAGCGGAGGGACCCGCTACTCTCCCCCCCCTCCCTCCACGGACTCGGGCTGGAGCTGCTGATGGTAAGTATTAAACACACACACACGCAGGCACTCATACACACACACACACACACACACACACAGACAGAGGCAGGCACTCACGCACTCAGGCACACACACAGAGGCACTCACGCTTTCACTCCACACTCCTCCCCGCTCCCCGAAGCCTCTCCTCCTCCCGAAGCCTCCCCTCCCCATTGGCTCACAGCCACACCACGTGACGCGTCAACGCTAGACATCACCATTTTCTTGTGTCCCCTAGCGGCTGACGCGCCACAGCGTGTAGTGCTCTGTGCCGCCAGGGGAGACCGGGACCGGCTCAGCAGGATTCCCCTGCTGGTGGGGAACTCGCGACATGGCCGCCCACGCCACCGAGCGCAGCGGGACCGAGGCCTAATCCAGGCTGGTTGTGCACGGTGTTGAGATTTAGTCTACAGTTATTAGGGTTAATGGGACCATCGCGCTACAGGATAAAATGGTGACAGAATCTCTGGGCATACCATGTGTGTGAAGCATCCTGTTGTATTCAAGGCGGGTGCTATTAATCCAGCGGTGCACAAAGTGGGGGGCGCGACCCCCAGGGGGGGCAGGAGATTGTGCTGGGGGGACAAGGGCAGTTGCAGAGGCCCCGCGCTCTTCCCCCAGGCATTTAAATAAAATGCCGGGGGATCGCTTGAGGCCCCTGCAACTGTTTACTTACCGGGATTCAGCAGTCTGTGTTGCATCGCCATGGCAACGCGGCGTCTATTGACGCCGCGGCACCATGTGACCTGACGTCACACGCCCACGCAGCGTCATCTGACGCGGATAAAGGCAGGCAGGGGGCGTGAGAGCCGGGGCCAGAGAGACAGGGTGCGCAGCACAAAAAGTTTGCGCTCCCCTGCATTCATCTATTATGTGTTATGTCTTGGTTATAAAATAATTTGAAATACAAGATGTGGACTGAACCCTTCCAGGTACTGGGGATTATTGGAGCTAGTTTGACAGTTCAGTGGAGACACTGGTTGACTGCAGCCATAACAAGACTGAACCCCAGTGATCCCAGGCTGAAACTGCGCTGAGTGGATCACAAAACTGATCTGTTTCAACCCACATTTTCTCTCATAAAAATAATAAAGAATATTTTGACTTGTATAGTGCTGACAATGCCCTTATTTTACTATCTAATCTGATGCCCCATTTACATGCAGAGCGTGATATTAGCACAATCTGATCCATCTCTACACGCACTGCCTAACGCCTCTCTATGCAGAGTACACAATACACATATACAATAGGATGCTCCTTTACACACATTGCAATACAATCTGTACACAGAAAGGCCCAGATCCACAAAAGGGTGGTACACTTTCATATGCCTGGGAATAAAGGTGTGTTTAAGATTAGCACCCTGTTGTAGATCTGACACAAAGTGGGACTCCCTTTGCTCTCTTGCACACAGTGGGGCACAATCAAATTCCTCTGCGCACACACACACACACACACACACACACACACACACCTGACATGACACAAGCTCATTCCCCGGCCTAAACAGCGTGACATCAGTGTCTCATTCCCCTACACACAGTGTGACGTCAGTGTCTCATTCCCCTGCACACAGTGTGACGTCAGTGTCTCATTCCCCTGCACACAGTGTGACGTCAGTGTCTCATTCCCCTGCACAGTGTGACGTCAGTGTCTCATTCCCCTGCACACAGTGTGACGTCAGTGTCTCATTCCCCTGCACACAGTGTGACGTCAGTGTCTCATTCCCCTGCACACAGTGTGACGTCAGTGTCTCATTCCCCTGCACACAGTGTGACGTCAGTGTCTCATTCCCCTGCACACAGTGTGACGTCAGTGTCTCGTTCCCCTGCACAGTGTGACGTCAGTGTCTCACTCCCCTGCACAGTGTGACATCACAGTCTCATTCCCCTGCACAGTGTGACATCACAGTCTCATTCCCCTGCACAGTGACATCACACAGCCTCATTCCCCTGCACACAGCCTCATTCCCCTGCACACATTGTGACATCACAGCCTCATTCCCCTGCACACTGCGTGACATCACACAGCGTCATTCCCCTGTAGTGTGACATCACACAGCCTCATTCCCCTGCACACAGCCTCATTCCCCTGCACACAGTCTCATTCCCCTGCACACAGTGTGACATCACACAGCCTCATTCCCCTGCACAGTGTGACATCACACAGCCTCATTCCCCTGCACAGTGTGACATCACAGTCTCATTCCTCTGCACACAGTGTGACATCCACAGCCGGTGTCGCTGCCTCACTCACCCGGTCCGGGTACTCCTCCCGCACACACCCCCCGCACATATCGCTGCGTCACGGGGTGAAGGAATACAGTGCAGAACAACGCGGGTCCGTCACAAAGTGATTATACCGCCGGGGGCGTGGCCAAAGCGGGGCGGGTGGGCGCGGCCATGACGGGGGGGGGGGGGGGCGCGGCCATGACGGGGGGGGGGGGGGGCGCGGCCATGACGGGGGGGGGGCGCGGCCATGACGGGGGGGGGCGCGGCCATGACGGGGGGGCGCGGCCAAGACGGGGGGGGCGCGGCCATGACGGGGGGGGGGGCGCGGCCATGACGGGGGGGGGGGCGGCGGCCATGCTCCTCCCACAAATTCCAAGATTGTTGCACCCACTCCTCATCCTCTCTCTCTCTCCCCCCTTATCCTCTCTCACCCCCTCCCTTCATCCTCTGTTACCCCCATCCCTTCATCCTCTCACCCCCCCCCCTCCCTCCCTGTCATTACCAGGACAGTAGCTTTCAAATTTAGACTTCAAAATCCAGCTTTAAATTGCATATTAAATCATGCCATTGAATAAGTAACCTGCTCTGCCTTCTTGGGGATGATCTGTAAGTAAAGGTGCTACAGAGATTGCAATGCTGCTGTGATGAGAGCTGAGTTATGGAGCCTTTCTGAGAATTTACAATGGTGGTTATTTTTAATAGATCTTAAAAATGGGAAGACTGTTAGTATAGTAAAAGAAAAGTAAGGGTGAGTGGGCAATTAAACAAAGTTGCCAGTACTGTATGTACTGTCTGTCAACACACACACACACACACACACACACACACATCACGCAGGACGCATAGACATTACGTCATCACTGTGCGCCGGGTTGAACCGATCCTAGCGCCGACATCATAGAGGCTTGATAGCAAGGAGCTACCCTTTACTATCTTTGGAACGTGTTGCAGCACTATCCACCTGCCCTGGACATCTGTTAGAACTGTGGCTTATCCCGTTCGTGATCGGGGGTTCCCCAAGGACTAAATGCAGCTACTGGATGGTGGTGATTATTATCACGAAATGCTTTTTTATTCTGTACCTTTGTGAGTGCATTTTTTACCCCCCCTCCTCCCCTTCCCCTCAATAAATTTACAGTTTTACACTATGGGGCGTGCGCTCTCTCCTCTCTCTTCTCTCTTCTCTCTCTGTATATGTATATATATATATATATATATATATATATATATATATATATATATATATATATAAAGAACAAGATACAACAGCGCAAACACCAAACACTTAGTTAGATGTAGAGTATATAAACTATACACCTTGCCAATCAATCAACTGAGAGGTGATAAACCCTTCAAACCACTAACCCTACAGATTGCTGCCAATCAGGTCCACGGCTCCACACCTGCCGCAATAGAGTATACAGAGAAGAAGTGACCTAGGCGCAAATTGCAGGCGCCTAGGTCACTTCATATATATATATATATATATACAGTGTTCGACAAACCTATACATTTGCTCGCCCCGGGCGAGTGGATTTAACCCCCGGGCGAGTAAATATTGGCCCAAGCAGCTGAGTTAAGTTATGGTGAGTAAAAAAAGTGACAGAAACCCTCCACAGGAGAGCAAATATGCAAATACAACTGTATGCTCATCTGCATGTCTTAGGCAGGTCTGCAACCCCGCCTTTCCCCATTATCACCCAGCATACAGCACTTCCACTGCAGCAAGGGATTCTGGGAAATGACATGCAAATGAGCACACAGTGTCACTTTTTGCCTCAAAAACCATTTTTAACATGGTTCCCTATAGGCTTAAGCTTGCTGCATGGTCACAGCTTTGAGCACAGCCAGGGTTAAGGTGCATACCCAGAAAACCACCCACAGACACAGGAGGGTTTTTGTCACTTTTTTTACTCACCATAACTTAACTCAGTATTATGGTATAGCCTATCCCATAGCCTCTTATGCATATCCAGTTAAAATCAACCCCACACTGATGAGACCCATCAAGGTTGAAACAGCTGTCTGTGGGTGGTTTTCTGGGTATGCACCTTAACCCTGGCTGTGCTCAAAGCTGTGACCATGCAGCAAGCTTAAGCCTATAGGGAACCATGTTAAAAATGGTTTTTGAGGCAAAAAGTGACACTGTGTGCTCATTTGCATGTCATTTCCCAGAATCCCTTGCTGCAGTGGAAGTGCTGTATGCTGGGTGATAATGGGAGAGACAGAAAGACAGACACTGAGACACACAGATATACAGACAAGACACAGATAGACAGACACACAGGTACACACACACACACACACAGAGATACACACACTGAGACACCCACATACACTCACACACAGATAGACAGACACACACATACACAGACAGGTGCCTGAGTCTATATTGATAACTTAATGGGCCACACATGGCCTATGGTAAGACGGCAGAGAAAAATAGACGTATACGGGTGAAATAACAGGTTTACTGTACCCATAATAACTCAGGCAAACTATGACCCTCAGCAGAGGATCACTACATACAGTATATAAGTATAACACAATGACCAATAATGCTGCACAGGTGTAAATAGTGTCAGTTTTGTATTAGACACCCAATCCTGGGTATATTGGCTTTGTGATGGGGCCGGCACACTGTGGGAGCTCATTGTGTACTAACTGTTGCAGGCCTGTACTGCGAAATGGGTGCTTTGGTGCCGCTGTGCTTTGTAGCCATTGAGGGTCCCCTCCGACGGTGCTCGAACTCTCGAGCACCTCCTGGCTGTAACCCGCTACTCCTGCTGCCCCGTGCACACTCTGCAATCCTCGACCAAACTTGAAAACACTCAGGCTCGCGCAGATCTCATCTCATCATGGCCGCCCCCCTTTTTAAAGGCTCCTCTCCCTCTTAGTCCCACCTCTTCCACAATCATTGGCTGCAATCATGTCCATCAACAGTCACATGTTCATAGCACATTGGCGAGGATTCTGCCAGGGGACAGTGAGAGTATGTGGATCTCATCACACAGGGGGTTAAATGTCTGCTTCCCACCGCATTTTCATTCAAAGAATTGTATTAGTGAAAACGCTGTACTTTAAGAGACTGGTGAAAGATTTTGCGGAACCTGTATGAGATGCGTGGATACACTCAAGGTTTTTTTTTTATCTATCCACAGACTTGCCTTTTTTAATCATATAAGGATTCCCCTTACATCCTTGATGACATGTTTCTACTCACACAAGCCTCCTTTTTATTCTTATCTTTGCCGTATATCACAGAAGACGAATAATAACATGAGCTTTTTTTATTTGACTTAAAACATGGAAAGTACAGCAGTGTCCAGACAACACCCTGATACAGCACTCTTGCATCCTTCCAATATGGTTTAAAAGAATGCGGTCATCTAGTACAGGTCTATCATCTGAACACCTTGCTCTGTACATGATACAGATGTTCCTCCACAAATAGATATACAGTAGCTCTTCATCTACACGCAACTATGTGTACCACATAGTAGAAGTGCAAGTTACACTGGGGGTGAATGAGTTAAAATGTAAACCATTTGTTAGATCTCAATTGATTTTTATGACACCATTGATTTTTTATTGAATTCCCTTGACTCATACTCATTTCAAATCAATGTCTGTAGTAAATAGAATAAGACAATCAGTGATTCTGAACCTAATACTCAGAGAACCTTGTATTGCGTACATGATTCATGGTATATTACTTGCCCAGGACATACTTGATGACGAGAGGTAACTCTCAATGTATTACTTCCCGGTAAAACAGTTTATAAATAAATATAAAAACTAAAACGTGTTTTTATTCATTGGGCAGTACTAAAAACTTGAGAATTTGGAGTTTCCTGAAGATAAGTTTGATTACCACTGAAAATCTCTAGTGCTGAAATTCCCTAAATAGTGTTTGAGCCTCAGAGTTATTCATTAAAGTGTGACAATGCCGACCGGCAGCCGCTGCGACATGGGAATGCCCAGTGACTTGAATAGAAGTTTTCGTGCGGTATCACACTTTCATGAATAAGCCCCTTAGGGCCGTATCCCATATTGTCTAAGGTGTTTGTTTGGGCCGAGGTTTCTATAATCTAAACCTTTATTACTAAATCAATGTATCTTTTATTAATCAGACAATTTATGTGACATTATTTGGCAAGTTTGAGGAGTCTCTGGATGTCGGGTTCGATGTTGATAGTGTGGAAATTTCTGCTGTAGCGCTTGAATGGTTCTCCTTCGGGGCCGATAAGAAACTTCTCAAAGTTCCAGGAAAGGTCAGAACGTTGTACAGGACTCCACACCAGGTACCTGGGGTCGGTGATAAGGGCTGCCGGCTCGTCATCAGGGGTAGGTAGCTTGTCCTTCAAGTACGCAAAGACTGGGTGAGTGCATTTTCCATTAACTTCGCATTTCTGGAACAGGTTGAAACTGGGTTCGAAGTTGCGACCTGGTCGAACATACTTTAGGGAATTCAGAATCTCTTCGTTCTTACAATTTTCCTGTGAATCAAAAAGAAAAGTATAAAAGGGCTTATTAAGGATTCCAGTCTTTGTTGTTTGTGTTGGGAAGGTTGAAGTAAGAACCCAACACAACAATACATCAGCAGGAGTTGCCACCTTCAGTGATTACAGAAACAAGTTAGTATCGTCCATGTTTCCATATCAGGTTTATACTTTTCAGTCTTAACTGGTTGAAGTTGTTTGGAGCCATATTAAAAGGAAAGCCACTGTCACTTCGGATTTTAATATTCCAAACTAATGAAGCTGTGAATGTAATTGAATACTTTTTAAATGTATTATTTGGTTTTGCTAATCGTGCGCCTGCTCAACCCCTGGAAAAAGAGCATTTCCCCATAAGTTACCTAGCCTATGATGTACCAGGTGTATCATTAGGGCCCTGAAAGGGTTAATCTCCAGCTTCTCCTATGGTAACCTTTATGCACTGAGCTTTGGGGAGAACTCCCTTTTAACCTCACAGACACGTAATAGTTCAAACTCATATCTCCAGATCAAAGCATCAGTTTTTCAAAATAAAAACTCAGTTGGGAAAAGCAAGAATGGAATTTCGTAAAGTAAGTAAAACAATGTAAATCTTTGTGTGGAGTGCTGCTTTAAGCCTAAGGCTAAGGCCCCGCTCCCAGAGTCAGCGCACCTGCGCTGCTGACAGGCGGTGCGCTGAGATACACAGACCGCGATCTGCGGTCTGTAGGGAGCGGGAGCCGGAGCTGGAGGTGGGCGGGAGGTGGGAGGTTTGATCGGGAGGTGGGCGGGAGGTGGGAGGTTTGATCGGGAGGTGGGCGGGAGGTGGGAGGTTTGACAGGGAGGGGGGGCGTGGCTTGAGCGGAGGGACCCGCTACTCTCCCCCCCCCCTCCCTCCCTCCACGGACTCGGGCTGGAGCTGGAAGGTAAGTTTAAACACACACACGCAGGCACTCATTCATACACGCACACACGCGCACACACACACACAGGCAGGCAGGCACTCACGCACTCATACACACACACACGCGCGCACACACAGGCAGGCACTCACGCACTTACACACACACAGACAGAGGCAGGCACTCGGGCACACACACACACAGACAGGCACTCACGCACTCAGACACATACACACACAGACAGGCACGCACTCAGACACACACACAGAGAAAGGCACTCACCTGCTTTCACTCCACACTCCTCCCCGCTCCCCGAAGCCTCTCCTCCTCCCGCAGCCTCCCCTCCCCATTGGCTCACAGCCACACACGTCACGCGTCAAAGCTAGAAAACACCATTCTCTGGTGTCTCCAGCGGCTGACGCGCTACAGCGTGTAGTGCTCTGTGCAGCCAGGGGGGACCGGGACCGGCTCGCGAGGATTCCCCTGCTGGTGGGGAACTCGCGACCCGCCGCCCGCGCCAACGAGCGCAGCGGGACCGAGGCCTTAGGCTGAGTCCATGCTCCCTGCTTGCTCGCTGAGGCGCGCTGAGGCTCAGGGAAAGCGGGTGCTTTCCCTGGCCTTGCAGTTGCTTACCGCACGCGCCGTCAGCGGGCCTTCAGGGGGCGGGCGCGTCATTGGGCGAACCGCTCATGTGACCGGCCTGTCTCGCCGGCAAGCGGGGGAATTTTAAATTCCCCTAAGACCTGCGCTTCCTCAAGCGCGCGGAAGCACAGGTGAGCCCCTACTAAAGCCGCTCTAATTGCGGCTGTAGGGGCTCAGTGCTGAACGGGAGCGCGCCTCAGCGCGCTTCCGCCAGCAAGCAAGTAACATGGCCGAGGCCTAACAAACCAGCTGCTATAGGAAAAAGTAAACAATATGAAGTAATTACAAGAAACTGCTGTTAGCCCCATCCTGCAGCTGGGATAACCACAGACACTTGTGGGCCATTTACAGTACTAACAGTACTACAGAACAGTTGTACAGTAGATGTCTGCTTTTGTTCCTTTTCATTGTTTTCTAAGTTAGTCTAACTACCCTAGACTTACAGTGGAGCAACTAGAGAGGTTTGCTTTGCATTTTCAAACCAGCTCCAACCAGGCTATTTACCAAACAATACATCTTGTCCCTTATTTTCTATAAATTGCTACAGTAATTGATACAGTATTATTCAGCTGGGGCAGGATCAGCAGACTGCAAAAAACATCTATTTTGATCCATGAAGAATCTACAATGTAATGCAGCATACACATAGATGTAAGAGGGGTAACATGTTGTGTTAGTTCTATTGGTGGTACTGCAGTCTAGGTCTTACAAAGTGGTACACACGAGACACGTTCTGAGGCTGATAACTATTGGCGAGTCAAACAGAAAATGAACACAATATTCACTGCAGGTATTTTTAGATGGAAAAAACACTGCGTGGTGCTCTAAAAAACTGGGCAGGTCTGTTGATAATAACTTCATAAGTACACAAACATCTTCAATGGAATACCCCTCCGGTAGCTTAATAGAAATGCATATGAAAGTCCCAATAAAGATGTAATAACTGGAAAATCCCACTGATCACTGCAGATCCGGATTCAACACTTTCTAGTGTCCAGACTAGGTACACATCTAAGATAAATGGGTCATAATAGCAGATAAAGCAGATAGGGCAATTGCCATGAACTCGTGTGAATATGCGTTGTCCTGGTGGTGACGCCTGCTTGTCCTGGGGTGTGCCTCCGCCTGACGTTGGCAACAGGAAAAAACGAAGAGAAAAGCAGAGCACTACATCCAGAGTGTTAACAAATTACAGATATAGCGTTTTTTTAGTTTGTATGTCGATGCTAGCGCGCTGACGTCACACACCCCGCGTCATTCGACACACCAGGAAGTGGAGGGGATTGGTGACTACAGCGCGCAGACTCAGTATTTAACAACACTCTGGTAAGTATATGTTATTCACCTTGATAAAGGGCGTGTAGCTCGAAACGCGTAGATGTGGGCTCTGTGCCCATGTCTGTCTTTTTTATGATCCATTAAAAACCAGCATTTTCTCTACCATGGGAACGCTATCTCTGTAATTTATTTACACTCTGGATGTAGTGCTCCTTTTTTCTCTTCGTTTTTCCCTATAGGTATTTTTATAATGGAATTGTCGTAATTAACTAAAACTAGCAGAACAGAGTGAATATAGACAGAAATGTGATTATAGATATTCTGACACAACATGAATTGATGGTATGGGAAGTTGTGTTCTTTTAATTCAGTGCTACAAAACACAATAAGGTTAGTAACTGCTGATATACCAGGCTTACATTTTTCTTAATAAAGTGTTTCACAAAATAAGATATCACACTGTAGAATAATGAAGTCTGAAACGCAGCCAGTGCCTCAGGATTGTACTGTTCAGTGTAAATGTAAATAATATATTCTCTCAGCTCCCTGGCCTCCAAAACACTTCTCGGATATTTTTTTTAAAATCAAGATTAAGTCTTGTCAAATCATGTTAGCTGCATTTCAATATTAAGAAGTCACACATGAAATTATAACTGTTAGAAATTCCACTCAACACAAACTGGGTGTTTGTTGTGAAATGTTACATTGTATAGAGTTACTTAGATACTTTTCTTTTGAAGAACATTTCCTACTATTATAAAGCTGGAATTTGTCTATCTGAACAAGCTCCTCACCCCTACCACATGCAGCACTTATCATATGAGATCTGACTCCAAAAGACTGTTCATGGTTCCAAGGTTCAGCAAAGTATCCGCCCGCTCCTCCTTCTCTTACCGCGCACCCCAAAACTGGAACAACCTACCAGAGACTCTCACAGCCGCCACCAGTCTAAATTCTTTCAAAACTAAAGCTGTCTCACATTTTAATCTGGTCTGTAACTGTTACATACGCCTATAATATATATTATCTCTAACTGTGCATGCAATGTCTTGTATATAATGTATACCCTGTTCACTTATGTAACCATGTATTATTTGTTATCTTAACTCTATGCCCAGGACATACTTGAAAACGAGAGATAACTGTTAATGTATTACTTCCTGGTAAAATGTTTTATAAATAAATAATTGTAAACGAGTGACAGTTTAAAACAGGAAGAAAGAAAGATTAAAGTCTAGACCAGTGTTTTAAACTTTTTTTTGTTTTTGAATCCTATGTGAAAATGTGTTGTGTTGTGAAATTCTGAGGAACCCCAACCCTCTCTAATAGCGCGTCTGAGATCAGATACATTGTAAGGAACCCCGACCCTCTCTAATAGCGCGTCTGAGATCAGATACATTGTAAGGAACCCCGACCCTCTCTAATAGCGCGTCTGAGATCAGATACATTGTAAGGAACCCCGACCCTCTCTAATAGCGCGTCTGAGATCAGATACATTGTAAGGAACCCCGACCCTCTCTAATAGCGCGTCTGAGATCACATGCATTCTGTATTTGGTACATCTTTCAAATGTCCTAAAAATTGCAAGGAACCTTTAGGAATTGCGGGGGAACCCAATGGTTCCTAGGAACCCCTGTTGAAAAACACTTGTTTAGAGGAATACAACAAAACATTGGTTTAGAGCAGTGGTGTTCAACCTTTATGTGGTTAAGGAACCCTATAATTATATTGTGAAATTCTGGGGAACCCCAACTCTCTCTAATAGCGCGTCTGAGATCAGATGCATTGCAAGGAACCCCAACTCTCTCTAATAGCGCGTCTGAGATCAGATGCATTGCAAGGAACCCCAACTCTCTCTAATAGCGCTTCTAAGATAAGATACATTGTAAGGCACCCCAACCCTCTCTAATAGCGCGTCTGAGATCAGATGCATTTTAAGGAACCCCAACCCTCTCTAATAACACGTCTGAGATCAGATGCATTGTAAATTCTTCTGTATTTGGTACAATTGAAAATGTTAGGGAACCCTTTAAGGATGCCGAGGAACCCGGGGGTTCCTAAAAACCTCTGTTGAAAAACACTGGTTTAGAGGAATAGAACAGCAGTCTATGTGAAAACTTGGTTGGTTAGACCAGCGGTGCGCAAACTCGGGGGCGTGCCCCCCAGGGGAGGCGCGAGATTGTCTGCGGGGCCGCAGGGTTTACAGAGGCCACGCAAGCTTCCCGAAGGCACTTAAATTAAGTGCCGGGGTCCATCACACTCTCTGTGTGTTTACTCAGTGCCCTTCCCCCCACCCCCTCCCTTTTCCTCACCTGTCAACAAAATGAAAAAACAAAAAAATTCTGTATTAGGATAACGTCATTTTGAAATGTTTGTTATGTGATGTATAAGTGCCTAATAAAAATGTTTGGAAAAAAAATACAAATGAAGTGCTGGGGAAGCGTTGAAGGCATCTGTAAACTGCACTCACCTTGGCTCAGGTGGCTTCTGGAGACGCATCGCCATGGCATCATGACGCCCAGACACCGGAGCCAAGGTAAGCAGGGGGGGGGGGGGAGGGGCGCAGAGAGGGGAACAGTCAGCAGGGGGAAGTAGGGATATTAAAAAAAAAAAAGTACATAAAAAATATATGAGTTGTGGGGAAATGGAATATTCAAAAAGAGCTATTTTTACTGCCGAGTTAGTCATAGGTTCAATGTATCAATGATAAATATCTAAACCAATCCGATCACTCTATAGCTAAAATGTCTGTGCATGGACCACTTGTTGCACAGTATTATAGGGGCTGTGCACTTTGCTGAAGCATTCTAATGGCACCGTGTTACAGAATTAATTATAAAGACCACTTACTTGGTAGCCGAACTGATTGCAGGGAAACCCCAGCACCACCAGCCTCCGAGGATACTTGCCCTGCAGCTCGTTAAGCTGGGTGAAATCCCTGACAGTAGTATCTCAAAGGGAAGCAACATTCTCTATCAAGACCACCCTTCCCCGAAATACATTGAAATCTACCTTTTCTCCCTCTAAGTTTGTGGCGTGCAGGTCATAGAATGATTTAGCTATGTGAGCCATTACAGCTCTCTGCTCGGATCAGAACAATATCTTTCCAAGACGGTCCTTTAAGACCTTTCATTTGGTGATCATGTGACCAACCGTCACTGATGTTGATCTTCAAAGTCTAGTTTTACAGAAAACAGATACCTGGATGTTATTGATACTGCCTTTGCACATTTAAAAAATACAGGCATTGTATCAATTACATCCATGGCTGCTCTTCATAAAAGATGCAAATACTTGGACAGTGACATTTTCTAGTCTTTGTATGTCTATGCATCATAACAAAAAAAAACAAAGTTTTTACTATTCCGTTATACTGAGAGGCATTTTCATCTTGTGTCTATATTAAAGTACTTTTTTTCCAAGTGTAATGCATTATGATTTCTGGAGAGCTACTAAATAAGAGTAGATAAGCCAGAAATGTACAGAGACTACCACTGCAAGTACGAATTCAGACGATATTAAAGAATTTCAGTTGGAAGTGGACACCGCAATGAAGTCAGTTGCATTTTTTGGCCTATGTAGAATATAAGTATTTATTTTCAATTGGAAGCTCTGAAGTAAGTTATAAGACTTCTGGAAGGGGGGGGGGATTGGATAGACACATCCCGATGATGAGAGAGTGGAGACGAAAAAAAAATTCATAAAATTCCAGGGTCAGAAGTTTAGAAATGCTACATTTTGACAATTTCCATGAAAACTACTCAAAAAGAGCTTTCTATGGATGTACAGCATGTCTGAATACAGTTAACACTGCTTATTTTTTTTCCACCACACTGTACAATATTGTTGTCTGTTTCAACCTCTGTATAGTAAACCCCAAAACAAAATTAAATGACTCCCAAGACTTTCCATACTTTGTGATATTATTGGACTTATAAGCCTTATCAGAAAAGTTTAGGATAATTTTGAAATCTGCATCGAAAACAGATTGTGCTGTCTCATGGGGTAAAACACATTAGAATAATCAACATAGGTTGCCATGTTAACACTTTGCCACAGGATTTAAAATACAACATAATTCAAAATTGGCTTCATTATTCTCCTGAAGAGGCAATCATCTTTTTTTCCGTGACTTTGTTTCGTAATTGTATATGTAGAAATAGTTGCATTGTAACCTATTTATTAAGTGTAATTTTGTGTAATCTACTATGTGATTAGATCAATTATTCACAACACACTCTTGCAAAAGATCTGCTGTTATTGTTCATCTGATATTTTAACAATTCACTAAAACAAGCAATTGTCTAAAATGAATACAATTTGAGATATTTTTATGCTGAAAGTGTAATTTTAATTAAATAATTCTGACAATCTTTTTCTGTATTTATCATACTTAATTATTATTTTAATTAATACATGTGATGATAGTTGATAGTTGTTGTACACCAATACAAAACTGCTACATTTTTATCAACTCCGTATAAGGTACCAACAGTGCAGCACAATTGGGCATAAACAACAGCGATAAAAAAAAGAACAAATAAAATGTATTTTACAGGGAAGTTTTATTTCTAAAGCAAGCAGTTAAATCTGATACAAGGAAACTGATACTGAATTTACAATGCAGGCTCTCAGTGGGTGGATGGGATGTCAGAATGTAATCTCTATGCAAATTTCTGTTACATCATTTCGGTGGTGTGCATTCACATGAATTCAGCACATTACATAAAGACAGCTTTCCAATTATCACCTAGTTTTTCTTAATACACACACACACACACAGAAGAAGCAGAGTCTGCAGAGTTAATGGTTGTACACAGGCAAACAAAACAATTCCTTATGGCGAAAACAAGGTGATGATGTCTTCATTCTACTTAGATTGTCCAAAAATCTGTTGGTTTTTTGCACAAATTCCCTTTACATTGTTTCCCTTATCCTATAAACCTGCCACCCCCACCCCCTGGGAGATATGGCTACTACTATGTATGTGGTGCGTTACCTGCGGCTCACAGGAGGCCTGAGCCTCCGCTGCTAGGAGCCTGGGATGTGCCTGAGTTGTCAATCGGTAGCGCCTCCACCTGTACAGGATCCTACTATGTGGCATAACCCCATTACAGGAACCCATGCAATAAAACACACGTGGCTAAGAGTAACAGTTTTACTACATACCCCTTTCCCGTGAAGTCCACTCACACGGGTGAGATAGTCCCTCAACGTCCTGAGGCCCTTGGGCATCCAACCACCCTGGTGTCCCCAAGTAGCAATTCCCACCCAAGTGTGTGAAACAGCGCTCCCCCACTAGCGTGTGTACAGTTGGTGCACTTGTTGAGGTGAGGTACCTGCCGGGTGCTCCAATACCTGGTTGCGCTGATACTGTAAGGTAGGATCAACGGATCCAGCGATGTCATCCGTAAAGCCCCTGCCTCTACGTTGGGTTTGTCTCGTGTGGACGGTTCCACCATGAAGAATGTCTCTGTATGTATGATGATCCGGCCCCGGATCGCCATGTGCCAGGTCGCAGCCGCGTCCCGGCTATTCCCTCACTCTTGAGCTACAGGGCAGGGTCTCTATCTATGGGAGTCCCTGCAGCAGCCACAAGCTATCACAGTGAGTCGGGGCCTAGCTGGGGCCTAGGGAGTCTCTGGCCTAGTGCAGGGGTCACAGATGCTCTGCACCTACACAACCTACCCTAACTTTGTCCCAGCTCTGAGTGGCGTGGTCTCCAGCACGCAAAATGGATCCTTTCTCAAGCAGGGGGATCCTCGCAGCCCTATTGGCCTATCTGTGGCACCCGACTATTTGCCACTATGTATTATGGGACCTGTAGTCCCCGCGTAGCCCTGTTCCTCTAATGGCCGCCTCTCGCGCATGCACGATCTCACTGCGCATGCGTGCACAACCTCAACATGGCGGCGCCCTGCACACGGTACCGCCGGGAACCTCCAGCGACACTGTCGCCTCTCCACAACTCCCTGCAATTTCCCCCACTATAGCGAAGGTAAGCGAGGGACTGGGGGAACCGGGGAGGGATCCTGCTATAAACCATAATAAAATGCAGCAGTGCTGTTTATTTTGGTGAAAACATGCAACAATTATTATTTTTGTGTTAATCAAAAATGGCCACTGTTGTGACTCTAGAAAAACTGCCTTATAAATTAGCCCTGATCGCAACTATCCCTTAACAAAATCAGTATTCGTAGTGTATTTTTTTTAAATTATTATTGCACTTTTCAAAGGAACTGTTGGAATAAAACAAATTTTCATATTTGTTGGGTGTTTTTATTGGGCGGACTACATTATAAAGTAATTTTAAAATAGAGCCTTTTCCAGACACAAAATCGTTTATATGAAACATACTTTATATGATCCTCTTACAACGGCTTATTGATTCAGAGGAAGGCAAACAAAAAACCCCATTAAGGGGAAAAATAAATTCCTTCCTGACTCCAAGAATTGGCAATCGGATTAATCCCTGGATCAACATCCTTCCCATGTTTACTTATTTGGTATATCCCTGTATACCTTTCCTTTCTAAAAAGATGTACAACCTTTGGATGTGGGTTAATGATATATCTAGTTGTACAAGTGTGTGATCTTATTGCATTGGGTCCTTTGAAGGGGTTATCAGGCGGTGTCAGGATCCCTCACAGGTGGAGGCGCTGTCACCATACGGATCAGGTACACCACAGGCTCCCAGCAGCGGAGGTTCAGGCCTCCTGCGAGCCACAGGTAACGCACCACACACACAGTAGCCGCCACATTTCCCATAGCTACATTATTATTGATTTATATTTGAAGTAAAACAAAACATTTTGCCTGCTAAATACCAGGTGGCAAGTGTGCGTTGTATGATATGTGAGCCATATACATGTGGTATGTACTCTGCTTTAAAATAAGTTTCGGTGAAACAGACACAGGAGATGTAGTTAGTTCCCGAGTGAGGCCGGTTCAATACTGCGTGCGCGCGCTACACCGTGCACGCACGCGGCAGTTTTAGTTGGCTGAGGTTAGTCAGCCTTTCTATAATGGTGTCGCGCGCACACGGCATTGAACGTGGAACCGGCCAACAGGGGAGAGGGTGAAGAAAAGAAAGAATTTGCGCTGATACCGCCGCTGAAAGTTATGTATATGTGTTTGTATGTATGTGCAATGTTATTCAAAAAATTAGTAAAGTATTTAGTTCGAAACTTATTTAAACACACACACACATATACATATACATACACATGTACATACACATACATACTGTACAGTACCTCACTCGCGCACAGCATACACACAAAAAGCGTGCGTTACGTGCACGCGCGTTCATACAGGCACGCGCGCGCGCACACGGCCGCACACAATATAGAACTGGCTCTGTAACCGCCATTTTGTGATCAGAGGACAGAATATCACGAGGAAGAGGCGGTGTCTTCATAGTCACGTGATGTAGGCACGCCCTCACAGAGAGGCCCCGCCCAAGCAGTCTCCATTTTGTGCGGCTGCTGAGTTGCGAGTGCGTCATTCGGTGTGCGAAGCTGAGAGGGGAAGGTAGGTTGGTATTACTGGACCGTGGACCATGCGTTTCGACGACGAGGAAAGAACTTCAGAGTAAATACATTCATAAGACCTACTGTAATACCAATGTTATTATGAGATAAGATGAATAGTAGTGCGAATGATGTAAGATAAGCTGAATAATAGCGCGATATGTGTTTGCTGCGAGGTTTACATGGCCGTGTCTGGAAAGAAATTATTTGTGTTTAATGTAAGCGTTAATGCGTAGCCAGAAACGGTGAGATGTTTACGAGGGAGCGCAAGCCTTCGTGTGAGGGAGCAAGCCTCCGTGTGAGGAGGCGGCGGCGCCATTTTGTGGGGATCCGCACTGTGTGCAGGCCAAAAGCCTTCGTGTGAGGCGGCGGCGCCATTTTGTGGGGATCCGCATCGAGTGTCGGTCTCAGCGCTTACATCGCTGCTATATAGTGTAGCCTCCGGGGTGTTTCAGTACATATCGGGGTACTCCTGGGTGTGCTGTTCGAGTAACCGCCGTGCTATAGCACATTCATATTAAGCAGCTCCTGTTTAGATTAACCCCTCTTATATTGTGCGTCACCCATTACGCTGTATTAGAAAGTACTATACATTTGGGGTTATCAATTTTACGGATAATATCACTTAGATTGTGCACAAAACGAACTGCACCGCAGCGGTGATTTATAAAGTAACCCAATCCGAGGGAATACACGTTAGTCTATATTGTATTTATTTGAGGTTTTCGTGGCCGCCATTTTAATTCCAGCCCAATCTCCCCCAGTCTCATCGCGTCTGTAAAAGGGTGAAATATACAGGGTACAATGTGCATTTCTCTTACAACATGCATCGTTTGAAGTAATGGCCGTATAATGAGACGAGCATCCATTGTTTGTGCGCTGCTAAGAAGTGAATGTGCTTTCAGTGTATTAGTCAGACGGTTTAACAAGCGATGTTTGCTCGAATATTTTGATTTAGGAAGCATTTTTTTTAATGCGTACATATGTGTGCTGTATGTGTATTTATGTATTTTCATTTGGGGTTAAACGGACGCATTCTTTTAGTGCTTTGGGCAGTTTGTAATGCGGATGATTACTGTAAATGTGGGAGACTCCCACTGGGAGTAGGTGGGGGTGTATAATGCTGGGGATTTATATAATGCTGTGTACACGAGGCTGTAACACCGTTCCTTGCCACACGGGGCAGCGCATTGGTTAATGATTGTTGGTTATTATGCAACATAAAATAAAGAGCCCCATGTGGCCAAATGTATATTTGATGCAGTTTTATGGGCGGAGAAAGGGCGTCTTGTTCCTTCTCTCCCTGCATATTGACTGACATAGCTTCTGCATATGCAGCTGCAGTGCAAAACCAGGTTTCACTTATGCATATTACCTTTTCATTTAAACACATTTTATAAGATGTATGCTTCTGGTTCCTCAATGTAGACGTTCATCAGACGCAATGAGTGGCTGTCGTGTGTTCATTGGGCGGCTGAACCCAGCTGCCAGGGAGAAAGACGTTGAACGATTTTTCAAAGGCTATGGTCGAATCCGAGATATTGACTTGAAGAGAGGGTTTGGATTTGTGGTGAGTGGATTTTTGCGTTGTGATTTACTATTGCTTTAAAAAAAAAAAAAACCTTTAACTGGAAATTTTACCGAAGAAAACAATCCTGTATTGTAGGGTTGGTGTATATGTTAAATCAGAACTGTGGTTCTGGGAATTGTATAATATATATTTTATCAAGCCCCATTACTTTTTCATCCATACAGGAATTTGAAGATCCAAGAGATGCAGATGATGCCGTCTATGAGCTGGATGGCAAAGAGCTTTGTAGTGAAAGGTGACAATTCTACTCTTATAGGTTGTACTTGCATACTATGTTTTGGATACATATGGCAAATAACATTTTGTTCTGTTTGAATTCAGAGTTACGATTGAACATGCCCGAGCTCGCTCCAGAGGTGGTGGTGGTGGTGGCGGCGGAGGAGGAAGGGGAATGGGCAGGGGGGGTGGAGGAGGAGGAAGATATTCTGATCGTTTCAGCAGTCGCCGACCACGTAATGATAGAAGGTAATCATCATATATTTCTCTTTGGGAAAATATTGATCTTAACAGGTAGTTATGTCATAAATAACTTATTTTACATACAATACTGACGGAAACAAAAGGCATTGTATAGTTAGATTTAAAGCAGCAATTCAGCCGCAAATTTTTTTTCCCTTCTCATTCAATATGTGCATCAATATAATCTACGCACTGACAAGGGATTAGCCACGTTTTTAAGTGTTCTCCTGCAATCGATCGCTGAAGATTCGTCTCGGGGTTCGCTAAATGCATCTTGGGTGATCTGCACTGACAGCCAAAGTTCTGTGAGGAAGATAATGTGGCCAGGCAGACATTGTATTTAATTGGTTAACTGCTATAGAGGGCAGGGATCAAAAAAAGATTTTTTTTCAGAAGGGGATGTGGATGTCGCTTTGGAAATGGTTGCTATAGGAACAAAAATGCTTGTTATTTTATAATACATGTCTTTTTATGCTACAAGTATTTTCTCCTAGTACAAAACTGATTTATTTAATAAAAAACCATGTAGGATATTGCTTGACGGTAGCTTAACATTTTTCCATTATAATACAATATTTAAAACTGCATGGAATACAGTCTTTATTCTGTAGTTGCATTAACAGTGCAGTGCTTTATTCCAGGGGGTTGTGGTTGTTACAGGGGCCCCTGCAACTTCCCTTAGCTTGTCTTCGGCAGCGGGGGGAAGTTTGCGCTCCCCTAGTTTACTAGACAAAGGGTAGCTCATTTACACCTTTTTACATCAAAGCTGAAATATTACACTTGTCTTTTTAGTTATAAATGTTTCAGCAGCAGGGAAAGCAGATTTGACAGTCTGGTTTTTTTTGTTTTTGTTTCCTCCTCAGTGTCCCACCCATAAGGACTGAGAATCGTCTTATAGTGGAAAATCTATCCTCCAGAGTCAGCTGGCAGGTTTGTTGAATTGCTACTTATATGGGGTGTTGTTTTTTTATGGCTTATGTGCTTTTCACATACATATTGATATGGTTAATAATCTTATGGTTAAATGGGATATACATAGACATAACTGTGTGGGTTATGGGTTTTTCTTTTGTTTCTCATAATTTTAACCAAATATTAAACCCTTTATTTGCCAGCCTATCTGTGTGTCGTTGGCCTTGTGATGAGGAGCGCGTGTTGGTTATCGCTCTGTCTTGGTCACTTTTGGTTGGGCCAGGTTGAATTTGCCAGTCAGCTCCTACAGTGCCAGTTGGCCACCTAGATCCGTTGCTGGTCTAGACATATCGGAGCACTTCCTTAAAGTGCCAGGTTGCAGCGAATCCCCCTGAGAGTTAACGAAATCTGGTCCTTAAATTGAGAGCGGTTCCTCCTGTAAAGCGTCCGAATGAGGTCGTGGTCGCAGAGTTGAAAGATACGCAATTAGGTGGTCGTTGGAATCCTGGTCGCAGTAAAGTGGTCCTTGGTAACTGCACAAGAATAGAAAATGTCGGCCATCATCCATGGTCTTCTAATAGGGAGGGTCGTGCGATTAAGGCATCCATCAATTGGGTAGCCCTCAAGTGGGTGGCGAAGAGCCAGTCGGGCTTGTCGTGACGGTATCTCCAATCGCTTAATGCAGTTTGCTGCTTGACTAGCCTAGGGAGTTGTAATTAAAGGTAAAGTAAACTATATTTTTAATGACAATATGGGGCACCAAATAAATGGCTTATTTAAAAAAACTTTTAATAAAGTATTTTGATACTAATTTTAGTATAACAATTTTAGAGTAGCCTATATGTGTTTTTTTTTTTTATATATATATATTGTAAAAATAAACCTAAACCTAGCATTTTGCTTGACAGTATACCTTTTCACTTATTTCGTGCCCATCTGTAGTTTTTGCTATTCTGAAGTTTAATGAATAGTAAAGTAACAATGTCCGCACCTTACCTAACACCCTGTGTTTTTTTTCTCACATTCATGTTCTTTTGCTTTGGCTAACTAAATCTGATCTTATGCTAGGATTTGAAAGATTTCATGAGACAAGCTGGAGAAGTTACCTTTGCTGATGCACATAGACCAAAGCTTAATGAAGGGTAAGTGAAACAGCAGTTAAGTATTCTACAGGAACAAGATTTAAAAAAAATTTTTTTATTAATGTTTTGCTACAAGACAGCATAAGGATTTTTTTGTCTAGACTGGTCATGTGAAGAGATCACCTGCCCAGTTGGGTTCTGTAATAAAATTTTACTTTTGTGTAGGCGTACAGCAATGTACTTATTTCATTAGTAGCCCAGCATAAACATGCTTACATTATTTTTTATTAATGTACTAGCTGCAACTGGGGATATAAAATGTATAATTGGTTTATACAGGATCTGTAATAAGGACAGGCAAAATAAGACTTAAATGTCATACATTGTCATCCTAGAACTCCAACGGCCAGTAGCCATTGTGTTTTTTTTAAGAACTGTGGGTAACTCAATGTAGTGCTTCCTGGAAAAATATTTTATAAATAAAAATTAGTTTGACATTTTGGTCTGAAACTGTTAATATCTCGTGCGCATATGGATTGTTTATCAGCTTATTGACCTCATGTTCTTTCTAGGGTTGTTGAATTTGCATCGTACAGTGATTTAAAAAATGCTATTGAGAAACTGTCTGGGAAAGAGATCAATGGAAGGAAAATCAAACTGGTTGAAGGCAGCAAAAGACATAGGTATGTGGAACGGCACTCTTCTTTTTAATGGACTTAAATGCATCATTGGCAATTCAAAAAAGTACGACTGTATCAAGACATTACCGTAAAAAGGGCAGAGGTAAACAACTTAAACTGACCGGGCATAAGCATTTATAACCTATCCTATTGCATCACATTGCTGTTAAGCTGCCCTTATTTACAATTACATCTGCAGGGCCAGACTGTCTAAAAGCCACTCCAACAAGGTTCCTTGTGTGCCAAATTTTGGCCCGTAGGCTGCAAGTTGAAGAGCCTGTAAGGCATGGTGTAATCAGGTGTACCTTGTTTCACACTAGTTTCCCCAATTTTAGTAGGTCACGGAGCAGGTCCCGCTCTCGCAGCAGGAGCTCCTCCAGGTCTCGGAGCAGGTCCCGCTCCCGAAGCCGGAAGTCGTACAGCCGCTCTCGTAGCCGCAGTCGTAGCCCTCGCAGTAACCGTAGCAAATCCAGGTCTGCTAGTAGGTCTCCTGTGCCGGAAAAGACCCAGAAACGTGGTTCCTCAAGTCCATCCAAATCGCCTGCATCTGTTGAACGCCCTAGGACTCGGTCGAGATCTAGGTCTGCTGAGAGCAGAGACTGAACTGTATTTTTGTTTCCTGATATTTTTTTAAAACCATACTTGCTAACTCTCTGGGGTAAGTATGCTGTGAGGGTAGGTAGAGGCAGGAGGGCTGTGAAGGTAAATGAGACTTTTTTCTGTGGACCACCAAGGACAGGAGATTATTAAACTAATTGTATTTATTTTGATAAATACTTTTAGCTTGTCAGTCCTAAATGTATAGTTGTGTAATTAAGCTGTCCAAATTGTTTTTTTTTTTTTTTTTTTTTCCCCTCTTGGAAGTAAATTCATTTAGTTGCCAATGTTTGTCTATATGAGCAGTAGATCATGAGATCAATCCCTTTACTTGCTAAACCTTGTGTGTTGACAAGCTCTTTGCTGGCTGTATATAAAGCATTTGTTTTCAGCATTTTGCTTCCAAAATGTTTCATTTGTCAAGTTCAGCAAACTTCATGCTGCCCAGCAATCAATAAACATTATTTAAAAAAAGTCTTGTTTTTGTTTTTAATCCTTGACAATGACTGAAAATTTATCAAGGTCGATCTAGTGTCTAAACAGTACTTAAACTGCAGACATCGGTGTTCAAAGCAATAGCTCTTGAGTAGAAATTTTACTAATGCTTGGTTTTGCGTTAAACATTTTGCACGTAGACTGGTCATGCACTGCATTAGGCCAGGTCCCCGCTGGCTACTGCAGTGCCCGCTGTGGCGGACACTGCAGGGACAAGAGCCCTCCACCTTAATGGGGCCGGGGCTGCTGTGCTGAGTTTCTCCTGCTCTCAATAGACTTGCGACAAAGTGATGGTGAAAAAACAGGCGCTATTAAAATACTAGTGCTCACTAATAATTGAGAGAATATTACACACATAATAGTGTTGTGACTTAAATTAAAGTGACTAAAATTGTGCAACCATGAACTAAAAAATAAAGGTTGTAACCCCCTGCTCAAACCCTCTGGAAGGGACTGTCTTGACTGGTCCCAGATGATCGATACAAATTCTCACAACCCAGGGGGAGCATGTGGGTAAAAAAACAGAAAAAACACAAACTAAGTGCAGACAGTCAGATTCAATGTTGAAGCGTGTATTTGAACTTGGCTCTTATGTGCAGCCTACTCACCAGATGGTAGTAGGGTAAAGGCAATAACAGGATAAGTGGAATCTGGGGTCCTCTGGACGCAGACAGGATACAACGCAGGCTCAGAAGTCAGGTTTAAAGGTGCATGGAAAAATAAAGAGATCTCCATGGTGCAGGTCGATGGTACAAAAGGTAACTTTATGGAAATGCAAAAAATGCGCACTTTAATGTTTATTTTACATTTTTAAAGTGCGCATTTTTAGCATTTCCATAAAGTTACCTTTTGTACCATTGACCTGCACCATGGAGGTTTCTCTTTAATTTTTCATGCACCTTTACACCTGACTTCTGAGCCTGAGTTGTATCCTGTCTGCGTCCAGAGGACCCCATAGATTCCACAAATCCTGTTATTGCCTTTACCCTACTACCATCTTGTGAGAAGGCTGCACATGAGAGCCAAGCTCAATAGACTTGCAACAGAGTGCCAGGCCACGCCACTGGCTGTTCAGCCAATGAGAGTGAACCTGCCAGGTGATGTCATTGTCGCACCCCGGTCACTCCCCACCACGCCGCCTCTTTCACACTGCAGACTGGGGAATCGTCTGCAGGCGTGCGTGCGTGCAGTGGAGGCACTGGTGCTGCAGCTGATAATCTAATATATGCCGAGTGTCACAAAGTAGCACACAAGTTATATGGAGCAGATAAACATTTGGATTCACTGTCAAATCCTAAAAGGTTGAATTTGGTTGGGTTTTTTTTCCGCCTGTCTGAATATCTTACAAGGGTTAATACTAGACCGTCTATTTTTTTTGCCACAGGTGAGTTCCGTACATATAAATACATTTTATTTATCCTGACCCAATGGTTATTTGACCATTTTCACACGTTGATGCCCAATCTATACCAATTTAAGTTATGTATTTCAAGGGTTAAATTACTTTGGACACCTATTTCACTGGCTATACACAAGTGACCCATGTGTAAACACTCCCCTTTTACCAAAACAGTATTGGCAACAAAACTGGGCACTGGTGCTTATTTTTAACAATTTGCAAGTAGCTGTAGTGTTTCACGGTTGACATTCATTTGAGCCACCTATTTCAGTGGTTATCCATACAAGAGGGTTCATTGCATGAATAAAGCACACTTGGTATGTGCATAAACAACTGATTTGTATTTAAAAAAAAAAATGTTCGTCTTGCTGCTTTGTGTTAAACAGGTGGCAAACTGGATATGGGTGCTTATAGTTACCAATTTGAATAGACTGCATACCTTGCATGTAAGCCACCTGTTTTTTGTTGCCCATACCGTTTTGTTTTTGGCTTTTACATAGGGATCACATTCTGGCTGACCACTGAAATAGGTGGCCTGAAGTCCTTTATCCATTGATATACTGCTACTTTTTCAAATAGGTACACCTGCCCAGTTTGGCACCTTTTTTCATGCCCATTCCCATCATGGGCCAAGCTAAATACGAGTGGGTTTTATGTGAAGAACCCTGCTCTGGATAACCACTGCAAGTTGGTCCAAAGTAATTCTCTCAAATTATTGCTGCTACTTATTTGAATTGGTAAATATTAGTACCTGTTTTGATGCTTAAAGCATCAATAGGCAATAATTACAAAAAATGACAGTTTTGTAGAAGTATGTTGAAATATATTGTCTATGGAATTAGAATATTATCATTTTTGTAAAGTGCCAAGCTATTTCTTGGGGCTTACAACCAGGAGGTGACAATGCTGATGTGTCCTACCACTTTTATACTGCCAAAAGTGGAGCTTTGGTCTGCAGAGAGAACTATTAATTTGTGATAAACTGTTTCTTAGAAATCTGTTGATATTAAAATGTATGAATGTATGAATGAGAATAAGTTGTAAGGTTTAGCATTCAAAAGCAGCCAAGAGATGAATGGCAGTTTATGCATTAAACCTAACCGATGTTGGCTTTGAGATTGCCTTTCAGGCCTAATTTAACATGAGTAAAGTTCTTTTAGGAACCACAGGGAGAAAGGGGACGGAGTTAATTATCAATAAATACGGTTGTATCTTGATCTGCTCTCAATGCTGTGGCCAGGGTGAGTGACTGCGATGAAAATGCTTAAGACTGATCGCAGCCATAGACCGTGCGTGCCAAGAATCAAATACATTTGATTCTGCGGTGCGATGGCTGGGTGTGAGCAATGAGGGTGAACAGCTCCGTGATGACGCCTCCCAGTCGCGACTACCCAGGCCTCAAATCTGCAGCTAAAGGTGCGTGCCGTTACGTGCACAGTCGTGAGTACGCTCCCCCTGGCCGCGGCCTTCAATCTCTGCAAGGAACTTAAAAGTTGCAATTTGAGAAAAGGTTTCTCTGAACTATCATTACCATCTCAGAGCACATTTTCATCATTGATCTTCCATTTGTAAGTAATGTTATAAGAATAAACTAACTTGCTCAGCAGACAAAATCTTCTGAAGTATTGGAAACTATGGACAAGGAATAAGGTGAAATTATTTGAACACTGGTGCTTAAATATTTTACCATATAGCTAGTAATAAGTCGTTACCCATTGTCTAGGCAGATATGAAAAAAGCCCAAATGTGACCTGGTGGTAAAGATGAGAAAACAAAAGGATCATGATGTATGTACCTGAACCAAATTTATTTTTGAAGTGAAACTTCTTTAGTGGCACCTATTCTGATAGAGTAAAACGGGACAGATGGGGGACAAATGTGAAACGGAAGTGACGTCACGGCTCCCCCATCCCTCCCCCCCACATGCCATCGCCGCCGGCGCCGCTTCTAACGGCCACCGTTCCCCTCACGCACCCGCTGCCATGGGTGTACAAATATGGCTGGCGCAGAGCTTCCGGTGCTGCGGGTGTGGGTGTAGTTAGATGGCGGAAGCCCCGCAAGTCCTCCGGCTGTTCAGCCTCTCTCCTCCCTAACTACGCTTCCCCTTCCATGTGTCCCGCTGACTGAGCGCCGCCGGGGCCGGAGGAGGAGAGCCGCCATTCCCCCCACACGTCCACACAGACATGGGAGGTTGAGGCGCATGCGCAGATTTGACCGCCGGGTCCCGCAGGCCAGGAAGCTATCTGCATCCGTTGATGCGAGGCAGCGCATGCGCAGAGTCGCCCACCCCTCGTAGCAGCGTCGGAGGCTGAAGCGGAAGCGGCGCCGAGAGTGGAGATGCAGCTGTCCCCATCCCTCCCCGATCCACGCGATTGAACGAGGACAGCACAGCACGGGGGGGGGGGCTGCTCCGGTAACGCGGGAAGCAGGGGTTTGAGTGCAACGCAGCACTGCCGAGGGGGGCTCTCAATCAGGGTATCTGCCCCTCACATACGCCGGGCACCCTGCGCGCCCCGTCTCGCTGGGGGTGGGGGTGAGGGGGAGGAGAGACTCAGACAGAGCCGCCGCGGGTCCGCAGCTCTGCCTGCGTTTTTTGGGGGGGGGGAGGAGAGTCTCAGACAGAGCCGCCGCGGGTCCGCAGCTCTGCCTGCATTTTTTTGGGGGGGGGAGGAGAGTCTCAGACAGAGCCGCCGCGGGTCCGCAGCTCTGCCTGGGGTGGGGGGAGTCAGGAGGGAGGGGGCAGGACACAGAAAGAGAGACACAGATACACTAACACACATACACACACTGACTGACACACACACACACACACACATATACACACTGACTGACTGACTGACACACACACACACACACTGACTGACACACACACACTGACTGACACAAACACACACACTGACTGACACACACACACAAACTGACTGACACACACACACACACACTGACTGACACACACACACACACACTGACTGACACACACACACTGACTGACACACACACACTGACTGATACACACACACTGACTGATACACACACACACACACACATTGACATACACACACACACACACACTGACTGACACACGTACACACGCACACTGACTGACACACATACACACGCACACTGACTGACACATACACACGCACACTGACTGACACATACACACGCACACTGACTGACACATACACTCACTGACCGACACAGAGAGAGAGAGACATACACTGACACACACAAACACACATTGACTGACACACACACACATTGACTGACACACACACATACACACACACATTGACTGACACACACACACACACACACACACACACACACACACACACACACACACACACACACACACACACACACACACACACACATTGACTGACACACTCACTCACACACACTCACACACTGACTGACACACTGACTGACACACATGCACACACTGACTGACACACATGCACACACTGACTGACACACATGCACACACTGCCTGACACACATGCACACACTGACTGACACACATGCACACACTGACTGACACACATGCACACACTGACCGACACACACACACAAACAAACACACATACATACTCTCTGACCGACACACATACATACTCACTGACTGACACATACACTGACTGACACGTGTGCCGAGCACGCGCGTTATAAGTCAATTTCTGTGACAAAAGTCAAAGAAGTTTCACTTACTATGCGCGTGCACAGCACACACAGCTTTTTTTATTCTCCACCCTGTACCCCTAATCTCTGCGGTTCTGTTTTCATGTAACTATTGCTTGCTCAGCTGTTTTATTCTATGATTTTTTCAAGAGAAAGTGTGTTATCTACTAACTAACGCTAAAACATTTAGTATATTAGAAGAAAATGAATACACATTTTTTTAAAGAGACAAACCTAGAATGCCACTCTTTTATTTTCTCCCCAAGATCCATAAGGAGCCACAGGGAAGGCCGATAATATCTGGCATAGATTCACTGACAACTAATCTTTCGGAGTTCACTGACAGCTTTCTCCAGAAGTATGTGAAAGATTTAAAATCTAATTTCGAAGATATGACTGATGTTTTGATTCTTTTAGAATAGAATGGTAAGAAAGTTACATACGTGTAACTTCAGATGCCACTTCTCTTTACACTTCCATCAGTCACAAAGGTGGATGTGAAGCAATTAAAATGACTGGATAGTGACATAGAAATGCCAAATGTACAACCACCATTTAAACTGGAATGTATTGAGTTTGTTCTTAGACATAATTATGTGTGGTTTGAGGGTATTTTTTATCTACAGGAATGTGGTACAGTCATAGAGCGCAGGTTCGCCCCGAGCTACTCATGCGGGGCTTGGCGCGAACCTTACTGATTGTCTACAACACATTAATAGTAACAATATAAATCTAACATTTTCCTCTAAAATGAGTGATGTAGAAATCACATTTCTGGACCTCATCATATTTGTAGAAAACAATCAATTAAAAACTAAAACCTTTTTCAAACAAGTAAACGGCAATAATTTCGTACAGCAATCTGGCTGTCACCATCCCAAGTGCATTGAACACATCCCACTCGGACAATATTGAAGACTTAAAAGAAACTGCATGGATGAGAATGTTTTCCTACAACAATCCGAAACCTTAACCAAAAGATTTTATTGAATGTGATTACAAAAAAATCTAAGATTAGAGCCGCATTTGCCACGCCCCTTTTTTTTAATATGTAAAGCATGTGACAATGTTTAATTCTACATTCTTACCTAAACTGGCAATCATTTGGTGCTCCTGTTATAAATCTGTAAAAATCCTGATTGTGTGCCTAACCAAATGACCACCTTCTAACTTTTTGCTGGAGTCTGTGAAATGCTCCAGCTGATATGTAATATATTACTAATGTAACACATTATTGTTTCAGCTTTCAGAGTAATAGACAGTCTGCTGTTTGGAACACAGCAACAGATCTGGTTGTGATACTTTGTTGCCAAAGTGAAGAGCTCAAAAAGTTTTGTGTCAGAGTTTGTTTCAAAAGAGGATGTGTGTTATACTTTTAGGTTAATCAGTACATAACAAAAATGGCATTAGGAGTTAAAAAAAATGCAGACAGAATATGATACCATATGATTCTAATACTACAGAACTGATTTATTTAAAACAAACATATTGGATTTTTCATGTTTTGCTGCTTTAATAAAATAATAGCTCTGGAAAGAAGAGATTTCTAAGGGCCGGAAAGACTAAACACCACCCAAAAAACAACAGAATGTGTAAAAGTACCTTTTATTACACAATACAATAGAGAAACCAGTAGTATTAGGATGCGATTACAGTGCACGTGCGCGTGACGGAGCGCATGGGGTCTCGCACGCTTGAGCGATCTGTTGACTTTGTTTTTTTTGATAATGCATGCAACGGGGAGGCGTGGCCGTGATGTCAAATCCAGATCCGCAATAAACAAACACGGCGCTCTCCAAGAACCTAACATTTGTTATTGATGATGGACAGTGCATTTTTAAAAACGACATTATTTGAAGGTCGAGAAACAATCGTCCATTAAATAAATCATCAACAAGAATCACTTGGGGAATTTGCAACTTTGTATCATGAACTTCGTAAGCATGACAGGAAATAGTTTGAGTACATGGGAATAACAAGCAAAGTTTGATTATATTTTGGGACGGATAAAGGACAAGATATCTCCTGCTCAGACTAATTTTTATCGCACAATTCATCCAGAAGAAAGGCTCATGCTTACTTTGTGGTTTGTTTGATGTACTACTATTATTGTGACATTAAAATCTTAATAAACTTAAGCTATTTAATATCCCTGTCATTGAATGCAGGGTTTTCAGTGTTTGTATATTCTTATGTGGGAGTAAAGCAGCTGATTGTTTTGTACTAGGCAAAAACCCTAAAATAAAACTAATGAATGCTGTAGATATCGATTAAACAATTCCTTAATATAATTCTTTTTTTTCGCTACAGATTTATTTCGACTGGAACACAATTTCGCGGCTTGGCATTTTCATTTATGATGGTGAACACACTAGTGGCAAAAATTGCTTATGAGACATGAGATGCTATTTACAACGCATTCCAGGCTGGTCATATGCCATTTTCAAGTGTAGAAAGTGTGTGTAATGAGGCAAGTGAATTTTACAGCAAATGGAATTTTCCAAATTGCGTTGGCTGCATAGATGGCAAACATATTAGAATAAAGCACCCCCCAAAAATGGGCACCTTTTATTTCAATTCTAAACATTACCATCCTATTGTCTTGCAAGCTGTTGCAGGCGCAAAATGTAAATTTATTGCAATTGACGTAGGAGCATGCAGAAAGCAAAGCGATGGTGGGGTGTTTAGAGCCTGATCGCTTTATCAGTTTATAGAAAAAAATGAATTGCAGTTGCCTTTGGAGTAAAGCTTGCCATTTAGTAGAACAAGCCAAAAGTGACCTCATGTACTGTTAGCGGATGAGGTTTATCCATTGCTCACATACCTAATGAAGCCGTACAGTGGACTAGGATTATCGAAAGAAGAAGAAATATTTAATTACAGAGTTTCCAGAGGAAGGCGCTGTGTGGAGTGCGCCTTCGGGATTATGACTGCTAAATGGCGATTACTATTAAAAGCTATAGAAATGTCTGTGCAACATGCAAAGAGAATTGTAAAATGTGTGGCATTACTACATAATATTTTTATAGATTTGGAAGGCACTACTGATGTGTCAACGTCGGATCATGCGACTATAGTTTATACCATTTAAAACCAGAGACGAACATGAAACACAGACAGAGCTCAATGCACATCCAGCGAAACTTTATACATGGTACAATGCCTAAATATACATGTATTGATATCTATTAAATAAAATGGTCTTTTAGTTTAACATTTTGGCCAAATTGTTGTAAGCCCCTGAGCCACTGCACGGCAGACCAAATCTCAAGGGTCCCTACACTAATATAAATTCTTAATAACCTGTGCATTGCCAGGAAGAATGAGTTATAATAAATCTGTCAAAATTAGTTGCAAAGTTCTAAGTCTGATTGAAGCTTTTATTAACCTGTACATTACCAGGAAAAGCACTCTGTATTAGATTTGTCACAATCACACTGCAAGCAGGCAAGTTCCCATGAGATGCTATCGAGTGAGCTTTTAACCATTTAAAAGTGGGAGGGGGTGAGCTTAAATTAGGTAGGAGGTTGCCACCCTCCAATCAGCTAAGACCAGCTGAACAAGAATTGTAAGACATATAGAACACCCACAAGCTCATATTGAACCCCCAAAATAACCACAACATATATATATATAAGCATATAAGTGTCACAGAGGAGTGCTACTGAGCATGGCAATATACATTTAAAACCAGAGACGAACATGAAACACAGACAGAGCTCAATTCATTGAGCTCTGTCTGTGTTTCATGTTCGTCTCTGGTTTTAAATGTATATTGCCATGCTCAGTAGCACTCCTCTGTGACACTTATATGCTTATATATATGTTGTGGTTATTTTGGGGGTTCAATATGAGCTTGTGGGTGTTCTATATGTCCTATAGTTGATACCAACCTGCAAACATATCAAAATGCATTCGAAATTCATTCAAAGATTATTTTAATGCTGAAGGAGCTGTCCCATGGCAAAACAGTGTTTAATAATTGTTTATAGCCAAGAAACATAATAAATCTGAACTTGTGGTTCTGTTTTTTATTAATAATATAAGTATGTGATATTATATTGATCCATTGATTTGGCAATAAATGTTGTCATATAAAATTTTTCAATGAGACTAAAAACATAGACATGATGTGAAACAGTAAAAAATGTATTAACGGCTGGAATGGGAAAAGATTGAAAACTCAATATAAAATACATTTTTTTAACAGGTAGAAGTGTTAAACATTACAAACTCAATATACAACAACAATTTGTCCTTAACTATTTTTTTCATTTTCTTGTAACGCCTTCAAAACAACAGCTTGAATCTCTTGCCGTACCATTCATTTTTTGACAGGGTCCAATTTTTTAATGTATGGAATTAGGCTTTTAAAGACATCTACCTCTTCGTCTGCATTGTCTTTAAATGCATTACTCATCATTTCTAATTTTTTCTCTTCTAGTGAAATCAATTATTTTTTTTAATTCACTTGACGTCTTCATTGTTTGGGTTGTGGCTCTGGGGATGTTGCAGTCTCACACAATGAATCTTCATCTAGTGTAACATCTCCAGATTGCTCTTCTGTACTTTCATTAAATTCGAGATTTGACACCGTTTTTGCAGACGTCATTTGCTCTTTGTGAAGCTCCATCATCTTGAAGGCAACGAAGATATATTTTAGTGCCTGCTTGTACCTGCATCCCCTGAGCGTGGAGGTTTAATTTTCTTACGTTCTCTGCGGAAAGAATCTCTTAAATTCTTCCACTTGCCTTTTGCTAAGTCATCTAAAGATAAAACACAACACAAAGGTTTACATCCAATGTTAAAGCAATTTGCATGTAAACATTTGCTTAAGACTATAGCACAAGCATTCTGCCATTAAACATGTAACACAATTTAAGGCTATACACAAGCATTCTGCCATTAAACATGTAACACTATTTAAGGCTATACACAAGCATTCTGCCATTAAACATGTAACACTATTTAAGGCTATACACAAGCATTCTGCCATTAAACATGTAACACTATTTAAGGCTATACACAAGCATTCTGCCATTAAACATGTAACACTATTTAAGGCTATACACAAGCATTCTGCCATTAAACATGTAACACTATTTAAGGCTATACACAAGCATTCTGCCATTAAACATGTAACACTATTTAAGGCTATACACAAGCATTCTGCCATTAAACATGTAACACTATTTAAGGCTATACACAAGCATTCTGCCATTAAACATGTAACACTATTTAAGGCTATACACAAGCATTCTGCCATTAAACATGTAACACTATTTAAGGCTATACACAAGCATTCTGCCATTAAACATGTAACACTATTTAAGGCTATACACAAGCATTCTGCCATTAAACATGTAACACTATTTAAGGCTATACACAAGCATTCTGCCATTAAACATGTAACACTATTTAAGGCTATACACAAGCATTCTGCCATTAAACATGTAACACTATTTAAGGCTATACACAAGCATTCTGCCATTAAACATGTAACACTATTTAAGGCTATACACAAGCATTCTGCCATTAAACATGTAACACTATTTAAGGCTATACACAAGCATTCTGCCATTAAACATGTAACACTATTTAAGGCTATACACAAGCATTCTGCCATTAAACATGTAACACTATTTAAGGCTATACACAAGCATTCTGCCATTAAACATGTAACACTATTTAAGGCTATACACAAGCATTCTGCCATTAAACATGTAACACTATTTAAGGCTATACACAAGCATTCTGCCATTAAACATGTAACACTATTTAAGGCTATACACAAGCATTCTGCCATTAAACATGTAACACTATTTAAGGCTATACACAAGCATTCTGCCATTAAACATGTAACACTATTTAAGGCTATACACAAGCATTCTGCCATTAAACATGTAACACTATTTAAGGCTATACACAAGCATTCTGCCATTAAACATGTAACACTATTTAAGGCTATACACAAGCATTCTGCCATTAAACATGTAACACTATTTAAGGCTATACACAAGCATTCTGCCATTAAACATGTAACACTATTTAAGGCTATACACAAGCATTCTGCCATTAAACATGTAACACTATTTAAGGCTATACACAAGCATTCTGCCATTAAACATGTAACACTATTTAAGGCTATACACAAGCATTCTGCCATTAAACATGTAACACTATTTAAGGCTATACACAAGCATTCTGCCATTAAACATTTAACACCATTTAAGGCTATACACAAGCATTCTGCCATTAAACATTTAACACCATTTAAGGCTATACACAAGCATTCTGCCATTAAACATTTAACACCATTTAAGGCTATACACAAGCATTCTGCCATTAAACATTTAACACCATTTAAGGCTATACACAAGCATTCTGCCATTAAACATGGAACACCATTTAAGGCTATACACAAGCATTCTGCCATTAAACATGGAACACCATTTAAGGCTATACACAAGCATTCTGCCATTAAACATGGAACACCATTTAAGGCTATACACAAGCATTCTGCCATTAAACATGGAACACCATTTAAGGCTATACACAAGCATTCTGCCATTAAACATGGAACACCATTTAAGGCTATACACAAGCATTCTGCCATTAAACATGGAACACCATTTAATGCTATACACAAGCATTCTGCCATTAAACATGGAACACCATTTAAGGCTATACACAAGCATTCTGCCATTAAACATGGAACACCATTTAAGGCTATACACAAGCATTCTGCCATTAAACATTTAACACCATTTAAGGCTATACACAAGCATTCTGCTTTAAACATTTAACACCATTTAAGGCTATACACAAGCATTCTGCCATTAAACATGGAACACCATTTAAGGCTATACACAAGCATTCTGCCATTAAACATGGAACACCATTTAATGCTATACACAAGCATTCTGCCATTAAACATGGAACACCATTTAAGGCTATACACAAGCATTCTGCCATTAAACATGGAACACCATTTAAGGCTATACACAAGCATTCTGCCATTAAACATTTAACACCATTTAAGGCTATACACAAGCATTCTGCTTTAAACATTTAACACTATTTAAAAAAATGATTAAATCAATGTACTTACTTGTGATGGACAATATTTCCCCAATTTCTCTCCACAATTTATCATGCAGGTACCGGTCATGGTATGCCTTGCTCCGCTGATTTCACAAAGGCTCTCTTTTAAACACATCAGAAATTAATTTTTCTATGGTAGAATTATCCATAGTGTATACACAGTACAACTCCACCGTACAAACTACCAACAGGAAACACTTGGGCAGTAACCAGGCAGAAAAGCTGAGATTCGCTCTGATTGGTTGAAAACTTGTCACGTGATGCGGCCGTCGCACGGAAAAAAACAAACAAATTTCTTTGTCTGCTCAAAATACTGGTACGCTTCCTCGCACGCACGGTCACTCGCACTTTGGCTGTCCGGATAGGGGTGCTGTTTTTTGTTTGCGCCGCGTGCGCCATCGCACGCACTATAATCGCAGCCTTAGAGGTATTTTAAATAAACATTGGCATATCCTGAAAAATGACCCTGTTTTGAAAACTCCATTTCAGAAAGACCCAATGGGATTTTCAAAACCCTCCCGAACCTGAAAAACCAACTAGCAACAAGTGACTTAAAAGAACGAGAAACTGGGGAGTTTGGCATAGGGGGGAGAATGTTGGGCGCCATTCTAGCTCTCTATCGAGAACCGAAGGCGAGGGTCAGACACCAGGGCTTCCCTTCGGAAGAATTCCCGATACGGAGTGGCACCAGACAGGGGTGTCCCCTGTCCCCACTTATCTTCGCGCTATGCATAGAGCCCTTGGCGGCGCACATCCGTAACAGCCCAGATATAGCAGGAATTCAAATCCAAGACCAGTCACACAAAGTGGCCCTGTACGCAGATGACATCATATTAATGCTGTCAAAGCCCCTTACCTCTCTGCCAAATGTCTTTAGTCTGCTAAACGAATTTAATAAGATTTCGGGCTTCAAAATTAACCAAGCTAAATCGGAAGCGTTAAATCTAAACCTGCCAAAGGTCACTGAAAAATTGATCGAACTAAATTTTAACTTTAAATGGCAAGCCTCCTCCATTAAATATCTCGGGGTAAATATTACCAAAAATTATAGCGCCCTATATAAAGCCAATTACCCCAGACTGATTAGGACTCTGACGGAGGATCTCAGGCTCTGGTCGGGCTATGCAATTTTGTGGATCGGCAGGATCCAGAGCCTCAAGATGAACCTCCTCCCCAGAATCCTGTACCTTTTTCAGACCCTTCCGGTGCAGGTGGCCAGGGATGACATCCTCCGGTTACAGTCCTCCATGGTGAAATTTGTCTGGGGTAATAAAAAACCACGCATCAAATCTAGTACGCTAATTAGGCCAACCTTAAGAGGAGGGCTAGGGGTACCTTGCTTGCTGGCATACTTCAGAGCGGCCCAATTAACCCAAATTGTTCAATGGCATATGCCAATTGACTTACGTAGATGGGTCGAGTTAGAGAAGGCATGCAGCGCCCCTGTAGAAATACAGGACCTAATATGGCTACCAAAACAGGTCCACAAGACCATAGGAGAGCCGCTGGCGGCAATGAGGAGCTCATTGGCGACTTGGGGGGATACCAGATATAGATGTGCTCTTACCACCCAGCACACGTTCATGACCCCGTTTGTAGGGAACCCTGACTTCGCTCCGGGCCTGCCGAGCAGAAACTTAATAGCCTGGAAAACAAAAGGCCTTACGAAATTACTGCATCTGGAGGGGAGCCCACGATTAAAATCCTTTGTCCAAATTAAATCCGAAAGCGGGTTACCAAATTCTGAATTTTGTAGATACCTCCAGATAAGAGCATTTTACAACAAGATCCCTAACCACCCTCGGCGTACAAATTTTGAGCAGCTGTGTTTGAGAGGAACGAACACCACGGGACTCACTTCTCGGATATACAGAGAGGTGGTCTGTCCTGGCACTGACAACAAAACTAAACTGAGCTACAGACAGGCATGGGAATCAGACTTAGGGGAGACACTAGAGGACGAAGACTGGGAATCCGTAGTGACGGCAGCAGCCAAAAGCTCGTTATGCACGACTTTGAAGGAGAATGCATATAAGGTCCTAATAAGGTGGTATCTTACCCCACTGCGATTAGCAAAGTTTGTAAAAGACTACCCCCCATTGTGCCCCAAACAATGTGGGGAGCATGCAGACTTGCTGCACATGCTGTGGGGTTGCACCAAAGTGGCTCCTTTGTGGGAGGAAATCCAGGATTGGCTACAGAGAATTCTCGACCAGCCGGTCCCCTTGGATCCCTGGCTGTTCCTGCTGGGCAGGCGCACCCGGGGGTTGAGCAGACTGGCACAGAAACTGATTGCACATTTTGCAACAGCCATGAGGTGCGAAATCGCAGCATTGTGGAAGCAACCAGATTTACCCACACTTACGAAAATTAGGAACAGGATTTGGTACGTTTGCCGGATGGAGCAATTGACGAGTCTGGTCAATGACACCGGCACAAACTTTCTAAAAGTCTGGGCCCCGTGGCTAGACCACTCAGATATCCCAGGGGTAAATGCCACCAATATTCTGCTGTGATAGTTTGAGATGCATTCTCCTCTGAAGCAGCGACACTGACAATAGGGAAAGGGGAACTGGTAAGGTGGACATAGGATGAAAAAAAAAGAGCTCCCACAGGAGGTCGCGCACAACAGAGGAAAGATAGCGGAAGCAGACGAAACCGAAGAGAAGATGCCCCTCACTCGGCCCAACCCATTTTAAAGGTTCTATTTTTCTCTTGTTTTTTTCTCTTGGTTTTTTATTCTATTTCTATTTTTTTCCCCTTTCCCTTATTATCATCGTTCTTTTTCCTCCCTCCCTCTCCCCCACTTTTTATCCCCCCATCCCTCTTTCCTTTTTTATGTAATATATGTACCATAATATCTGTTTTTATATGTTTTTAATGTGTTTTGTTTGTCTTCAATGTGTTTGCACAATGTTATAAATGCTGTTCATATTATTATATATGCATTTTTTATTCATTACACTTGATTATAGGGGCTACCTGTTTATGTGACTTTATATGTCTTTTTTATTCTGTGGCATTTTTGTTTTTAAGAATGATTATCCTCTCAATTTTACAAGTGCCACTGAATCATTCTATTATATCTATCATAGCCCATAATAACATTATGGATTCAAATATGAGAGGGGAGTATTCTAAATTCAATCCACCCCTCTCAGTTATCAGCCTAATTGGCTGTATAGTCATTGGGATTAACCAATGACGATTTTTGACAGACATATAAAGGACCCCAGACAGGTGCCCCAGTTATCGCCTGGGGCAGTATAATTTCGTATACGAAACACGTCGCGACTTGTGTTGCTGGCCCATACTCTCTTGATAGCCAGTAAACACACAAGTGTATCTTTTCCGACCACGACTACGATTACCGAAACGGACAGGCATGCCAAGGACAGCTACAGAGAGCTTCTTTTCCTGCGCATGCGCGCTACGCTTTCAGCCACGCTCACACTCGTGGAGGTCGGACAGCGCTACGGAGACAGCCCCAGCGCGCGGGACTGATTTCTGAGGACTGAAATTGCCCCTGTACACCTAATGTGATGCCCTACCAAAGAAGTTACCGTCGAGATCGGGGATTATTAAAGTTTTACTCTATGTAAGTGGTTACTATCTTTTATTATAGGTAATACACTTTATTTCTTTTATCTTGGTGTGCTCTTGTGTTTCCCTTTTTTTCTCAGTGAAGCAACATTGCAGAAAATGTCTGCGATGTATCCAACAGAGGACGTTATCCACACGAGCTGCCCCAATGGGTCACTTGAAGAGCTTCGGTTCTATGGATTTAGTCTGTATGGACTTCCTTTGTATAGCGCCTGACTCCAGAGGAATCCGAAATGTCCTGGTCATTACTGACCACTACACCAGTTACGCACAGACCTTTCCCACCAAAGATTAGAGAGCAACAACAGTTGCTAAAGTACTGTGGGAAAAGTACTTAATTCACTATGGCCTGCCCAACAGATGGCATTCTGATCAGCGTCGAGATTTAGAGAGCAGGCTCATAAGGGAACTGTTAAAGCTACTCAGGATTGAGAAATCTCGTACTGCCCCATACCACCCGAAGGGGATGCCATGCCTGAAAGATTTAATAGAACTCTGCTTGACATACTGAGTACTTGAAAGGATTCTGAAAAAGGGAGTTGGAGTAAGCATGTAGAACACCTTGTCCATGCCTACAACTGTCCTCGACATGAGTCCACTAGGTTTTCTCCTTACTTCATGATGTTATGTAGAGAAGCTAGGTTGCTAGTTGATATCCGGTTTGAAGTGTCCACTGATTGAGTGCATAACACCACTCATTATCACTACGTTCAACGGTTGAAAGAGAGTCTTCAGAAAGCCTCAGTTGGCAGAAGACATCACTGCAAAGCTGAATCAGAATAACAAGCGACGGTATGACTGCAAGGTGCGCTTTTGAGAACTCAGACCAGGAGACAAGGTTCTACTTCGAAATTGGGGAATACCAGGAAAGCATAAACTGACTGACAGGTGAAGAGACATCCCCTTCGAAGTGGATTCCAAGCTGCCTGGGATTCCCGTATATCGTATCAGAGACCCTTAAGGTAGGTTGAAGGTCTGGCATCGAAACCAGTTATTACCCATTTCCTAAGTGAATGCTTTGTCTGGAAAAGAGAGCAAGAATGAAAGTCTTACCTCTTCTGGAGTTACTTCTTTGGATGAAACTGGTCAACCAGATCAGTCTACACTAGATGATGGGGATGAAGGCCCCCAGTGTGAGGAAACCTTTTTCTCCAGAGAGGAGCCAAATCTCTGATGTACCAGGTCTCTGAACCCTGAAAGTCCAGCGTTTGTGCCTCAAAATGGGATTATTCTGTTGATTACTGCAGTCCTATGAGAGGACCAGGGCCTCAAGCCACTGTGACCTCTCCAACAAAGAAGATTACGAGGGGACCCCTGAGCCTTCAGGGCTTCCTCCAAGAGAGATGAGACAGTTGCAGTGGATAAGGCGCCCTCCACTTATGGTTACTTATGACTCCATGGGAAAACCCCACTATGAGCTTCAGCAGTCTATCCTACAGCAATTTTCTTCTATACTCTCAGTGTTAGCAGAGGCCTTTAACCCAGTTTAGGAGTAGAATTGGGGATATGTTAATTATATGTTAATTATATGCCTTATATATATGTATATTTTACCTCACACGGGGACAGCGAGGATTTCCACCAGGGGGAGAATGTAGCAGAGATTCCCCTTTTTACCTCTGGAATCTCTGAGTCTTGAAGTAAGGGCAGTAGCTGCTGCAGCCATCTTGGATATGGGCATAGCCCATGTGCCTGGTTCTTGATGTGTTGCACATTAAGAGTCAGTTTCTGTCCAGGAGGGGAAGGGATAGGATGCCCTGCAGGCCATCTTAGGCTCTCACATGCATAAGATTGTGTATATGAGGGTTGAGATATGGAAATCTTTATAGTGTTAGTCCTGTCTATTGCTTTTACATAGAATGTGACTGCATTCTGGGAGATTCAAAGCAGGATTCAGGAACACTACGCTGCAGTGCCATTTGTGAGGAGTGAGGTGATTGCTACGGGGGACAAATAGTCTGTCTTCCCAGGGAGTCAGGCTACCGCTCACAAGCTTCAAAAAGGTACAATAGCAGCATCACATTGGTTCAAGGGATAACGCAACACCCGACTCTTCAAGGGCCCCACAGGCGCACCAATAGTGGGAGGACATACAGGGTACCCCCTTGGCTGGGAGAGACTGTAACTGAGAACTCTAGGGTTGGAGACAGTGGGTACACATTACTATGTGCACAAGCAAAGGTATGTTTATGTAATTAAGGTTACAAAGTGTGTATATATTATGCTTATGTTACTTATGTTTGGTAAAGTTGTATATATTATTCACTTCATTGCCATGTGCGTGTTTATTGTGTAGTATATAGTTTTCCTGGAAGGGATTACTCCTATCTCTCATTCAGAGGAGGCTCAGGATCCGTCCTAATTACCAATCGGTGAGCGCCAGGCAAATCCTTTCCCGCCACCATGGGAATATTCGGGAAAGGGGAGCTACATAAGGTTGAAAAGAGGATCGACACAAATTACAAGGCAAGGTCAGTTTATATAAACACAAATATATTAAGATGATTGATTTCAGAGAAAACAACAACAATTCTGTCATTCACAGCATGGCCAGAAAATGGGTTGTTATCAGTAATTTTTATTTCCCAAATTGGCAGAACAAGTGAAGGGAAATTTTAATACCCACAAAACCTAATTCTTGGCCCCTATGCAACATGTTGGGATGTTTTCCTTTTTTTTATGACAAGATTTAAGTCCTTTTACCCTGGATGAGCTGGACTCTTCTCCAACACAGTTAAAGATGCCTTTGCGGTATATTGAATACAGGCCTTGGAAAAAACTCCAGCTTAAAATAGCCAAACTCTGCAGTGCAATGCTGTACCGAAATTGTTTCTTTTGTGCATTGCATGCCTACTGCCTGTTACCTACGGTCTTGTTTCCTAATAGAATATATTTTAGCCAGTTGGATATATACAGTCATATGCTATATTGTTTCACAGGCCTGCTGAGAGGCTTTCCAGGGCCCAGGTTTCCAACCGTGACCTGGCCCAATTGTTAAGCAGGGGGTAGGCAAATCATTGTGAGGTGTTTATGTGGTGCCTGCTGCAACCCCAGAAGTTTGGGTACAAACCTGGCCCAATGGACACGGTTGGCCAGGCCGCCATGTCCTCCACCAGACTGTCTCCCTGTTGGCAGCACTGATTGTGGTACCTGTGTTCCAGTTGAATGCAATGGTGCATGAAGATTGTAGCTAGATATTCTTGTGAATGAATAAAAGGATAACAACGTGATTTACAAATGATATAATGTTAGCATTTGAATCATTCTAAAAAAATCTTTTGCTTATTTGTATCAGTTCACAAGACAGCATATTTTAGAGTTTTTTCCCCCCATTTCAAGAAAATAATATTCAGTTAAATATGACTAATTCACAGTTCTGAATTTTTTTTATATAACCAATGAGCCTTTAGTGACAATTTTTTTAAACATTTATCAAACATTCAGTGTATTATCTCTGTGGAAGGATACGTGCCCCCCTTTTTTCCTCTCTTGTTTAAAGCGCTGGAATTTTTCACACACGAGTCCTCTTTGTATCTTTTGAAGTCAATTGTGCTAGGGCCGCAGGAGTGCAGGTCCCTTCATGTGATGTATTATCCTCGTCCTTTATTCCATCCACCCCTGTGCACATTTTCTTTGTCACATCTAGATAAAGGAAATCATTTTTTAGATTTAAAAAAAAAAAAAAAAAAATGCTTCTAGAAAGTATCTTAAATGTACAGGGGGTTATGTATTAAAATGTGATAGTACCAATTAGGGGACAATTACACAGAAACTCAAGTGCAAGAGAGTTCCCCGATCAGCACTATCACAGATAATCCCAACAGACCCCTAGTTACTAAGCAGTCTTCTTCTATAAGAACATCTTCCTCCGCTGGAAGACACCTTACGGCCCATTGAGTGCGGTCAGCCAGCCCCGGGAGGTATCTTACGGCAGGAGACTGCTTAGTAGATATGGCCCGTAGTCCGACTTACTTGGTCTAATTTGTATATATATTTAACAGACACATAATGTTACCTTTTGTCTTTATCCTGTGATAGAGGCGGAATGCCAAAACCAAAGAAAACCCTTCCAGCACTTGAAAAATTAGATAAATAATCGGAAATAGAAAAAGAGCGCCTATTACTTCCGGTGGAAATGCAACTTTGAGAATAGCAAGGCAAAGATGGATATTCTGGCACCCGGTTTCCATGCAAACAGTGCGTTTACATCTGTAAACATAAGAGCAAGAAAAGATGTGTTTTTGGTGATATGATTAAGAAAACAAAAATATGAAAAAAATAATGAACTCAAGCAACCACATGCATGGTAAAAGCCCCCCACAAATAGTATAATCTTGTATGTTACAGTATATACTCGCTAGTAGGTGGGTAATGGATACACTCACAAGGTGGATGTATATAACAGGCAGCTATTGCACTCAAATTGGGCCCTAATTATTTAACTGACACTATTTTCTCAGTGAAAATACTGTATTTGTGTAACCCCCACGGCAGTCAATGGACATTTAAGAAATCTCTCACATTTCCATTCAAAATTGCCTTGAAGGAAGTTTTCCCATGTCGTTCCCTATTCAATATGCGGTAAAGTTTAAAGGATCATCACCATTGCAATACATGGAAACATGGAAAATACAGGAAAAACATTCAAAGCATGTTGAATAAGCGCCAAAGCTATCAAAGTTCAATGCACCTGACTTTTATTATTGTTTGAAGTTTATGGCTTTCTGAAATTCCAAGCATGAATAAGAACTATCCTAGCTGCCAAGGTTAGCCGCGAGAAAGGCCTGCTGTGATGGATCAAAGGTTGGATGAATAAATACTAACCTCTTGACCACTATTTTGGAGTGCTACTCTTTTCGCTTCTTTATAATTCCCTGTAACATATTGTTTTTGTTGTTGTAAAATGCTGTGTGCATTGATGCACGATATAAATAAAATGACACACATTGAGAGTATAGCAATTCCAATAAGACATCTTATCTCGAAATCTTGCTGTTCAATTCTGCACATACCGTTCACTGAGTTTGCAGAGAGTAGACATAGCGTATCCGAGGATGTAACCTATCGCTGGCATCAGCATGGCCGTGGCCAGAAGCTTCGGTGAAACGATCACAAATATGTTGCTTTTGACGTAGATAAGATACAGCATTAGTACTACAACTGAAGCCACAGCTGTGATCACAATGCAAGTCTAAAAGAAGACAATTGACAACATCACTTTGATTTTACTTAACCCTGATGGATGTAATATTTGTAAGGAGCCACTTAATATTGTAATCTGTTCTGCAAATCCATTCCCACTGATATCTGTTCCTTCTGAGTCTACATGAAGCAACGTTCCCAGTTTCACTGGCCTTACCTTCAGTGGACCTTTACTTTAAAGCAGGTAACATTTCTTAGCTTTAGCTCGTGACCATGTGATCATTTTACATGTGACAAGGTGATAGTGTAAAGAAGGCGCTGAAACAATACTAGTGTTCACCAATCTATAAGTGAATAATTAATAAAGTGTATAAAAATACTTATAATAACTTAAGTGCATAAAATATAAGTGACTAATAATAGTGAAAACCCGTATATAAATGGTTGTAACCCCTGCTCAAACCCTCTGGAAGGGACTGTCTTCACTGGTCCCAGATGATCGATATATGTTCTCACAACCCAGGGGGTTGTGAGAACATCATTTTACACATTTTACATGTGACAATCACAAACCAGAGTCCAGGAGCCTCTTAATTTTCTTACCTTAATAATACGGCGGGAGTACTGGGGCCATTTACTATTCACAAAAATGCCAACAGCGCATGGAAAGACTGTCAGTGTTAAGGATATTGTTATCTGCCCGTAGGGAACCGCATTCTGTATTGGCCCAATGTCTATTCCAAGGCAGTAAATATAGAGAAGAAGAGGCATCATTCCCAGGGCAAGGGCAGTAGAGGAAACAGTCATCACAATGCTAGATTAGTGTACAAGAAAAACAAAATATCATTAATCTCCACTTAAAATAATGTTATTTTTTCAGTCACTGAAATATTCTTCTGTTTGCAATTAACATCCACTTGTGTTGATGTCCAAGCTGTGCTTTTTCATACGACTTGAGTGGAGTTATGATGGTACTAGGAGGACTACTTTTTTTTATTTCCGTTCTCGCGGTACCACTTTTTGTTCAGTTACAAACTTAATTACATTTTCTTGTTAAAATAAAAATATATATATTTGTAACGATTCTTCCTGTTTTTATAGTATAAATATGGTATGAAACCTCTCTAAAATGTGCTCCAAAGAGCTTGGCAACAAATGTTTAATAAGTTTACAATTTCCTGAAGACACCGACCATACACTTGGAGTCACTTTTCCTACAGATTAAACAACATACTACCCATTACCATGCAGCCAAATGGTGAATATTCACAGCAATTTGCCTGTGCTAATACACAAGGCTTTAGTGACTGTGTCACTACGTATATTCTCTATCTGATTAGCAAGGTCATTTAGTTTAGTGGTTCCCAATCTTGTTAATTAATTTTGCCTATGGGCCGTTTTGCCGTGCCCAAGTGTCCGGCAGGCGGTGTTTGGTCGCAGAAGATCTTTACACTGCCGTCGCTGTACCCTCACCCACCACCAGCTTCACCAATAAGGTAAATTAATTTAAGGGGTTTTAGTGGTTAGGGTGGGGGGTTAAGGATAGTGGTGTTAGGGTAAGGGGTTTTAGTGGTTAGGGTGGGAGGTTAAGGATAGTGGTGTTAGGGTAAGCCGTTAGGTTTTTAGCGTAGGGGATTATGATAAAGTGTTAAGGTTTTTATGATAGGGGATTAGGGTAAGGGGTTTTAGTGGTTAGGGTTAGGGGTTAAGGATAGGGGATTAGGGTAAGGGGTTTTAGTGGTTAGGGTGGGAGGTTAAGGATAGTGGTGTTAGGGTAAGGGGTTAGGTTTTTAGGGTAGGGGATTATGATAAAGTGTTAAGGTTTTTATGATAGGGGATTAGGGTAAGGGTTTTTAGTGGTTATGGTGGGGGGTTAAGGATAGGGGATTAGGGTAAGGGGTTTTAGGGTAAGGCTTTAGAGTAAGGGTACGCGGTTAAGGTTTGTAATGTATGGGGTAGCATTAGTATTAGGGGTTAAGATTAGGGGTTTTTAGGGGAACGGGTAAGGTTGGGGGCTTTCTGTATTCAGCACACAAAAGAAAGATGTCCACGATTTGGGGTTTGGGACATGTTTGTGAGTTCCAGAGAAACGGAAACACAGAGATTAGCAACGAGTTTCAATGCACCGAGGTTTATTTGATTCTTCCAGTGCAGCAACTAGAGATGCACAAACTTTTCGCATGAGATCACAAACCATGGTTCACCGACAATTCCCTAAACATTAAGTCAACGTGCACTGCAATTTCATTTAATATGCTAATTGGCAACATTCTCTAAAATCGCTAGATTTGCTTAATGCTGAGAATATATAGGTCACAGAAACCTCGTCTTGTTTCCTATCTCGGTTTTGCTAAAAGCTTACTAAATTGGCACATGTTGTGAATGCATCTTGGACAGTTTCCCACACCTCTAGGTGCCAACTGTTTCCACTTTGGCTCCCCCCTGGGGATAAAATAATCTCAATTATTTTCTTATGAGTGTTATTTCGTATAACTGCTATATTGTACACACATTGTTTTGGCAACACGAGGCTACATTTGAATATGGATGTAGCCTGTTGGGAAAAGTGTATTCCCACATAGTGAAATTCAAATATGTAGCTTGTTTGCTGTTGCTTCTACAGTAGCGTCACTTTGTTTTTCTTTAAGTTCTTTTCTGACGTGGTACCCGTCATTCTTTATATCATTTTTATTTTTTAATTAATTTCTTATTGATTTTGCTTATAGGGGCAACCCCTCTTAGTACCAAAGTAGTGTACAAATATCAGTTACATCTTTAAGGGTTTTCATCTGGGTGAATGACCCTTTTATCTGACCCTACAAGTTGTTTTTTTTAGATAATATTTTAAAGTTAGTTTATAAACTTGGTGATCTGAGATTTAGGGGTGGGGGTTGAGGGGTGCTGGGGGATAAATTGCTCTGGGTAATCTCATTGTTGGTTCAACAATAGTTTGCAAAAGTCCTCCTGTCTCCTCCTACTCTTAACTGTATAGGTTTTCTGACAAGGACAAGGTGGGGTCATTTATTCATTTATAAAATGTTTTGCCAGGAAGTGATACATTGAGCGTTACCTCTCGTTTCCATGTGTGTCCTGGGCACAGAGTTATGATGAAAGCTACATAGTTACAAATACATGGTTAACTAATACACTACATATCAATAATGTGATCTGCTGGATTAAAAATAATATTATCATCATTTGTTTATAAATTATCAATAGATTGTGCAGTGCAGCTGTGATGGGAGACAATATAATATAGTTTGGTGAAAGCAACATTAATGACGGTATCTTTTATATATAAGCGTATTACCTGCCACAATTGATTATCAATGTTGACTGAATATAAACCATATATTATAACATACATGAACAAAATTAAGTTCTTTGCAGTTGATCGAGGACTAGAAGGTAAATTGGGAGAAGCTGTACTTTTCTCTTACCTGAGATTCATGTCACCTTTCAGTGCCAGACTAAAAATGTTAGAAAGATTTCCTCCTGGGCAGCAGCCGCAGATAAGAACGGCAACTGACTCAACAGGGCCCAGATAGAAGATATGGCTCAGGCAAAAGGCAGCTAATGGCATGATTCCATATTGCGCTAATAGAGCGATCCCAATTCCTTTAGGTCTTAGGAGACAATGTTTGATCTTCGAAATGTCCATAGTGCAGCCAAGCGACATCATGACAATAATCAGCAGAATAATCATGCCCACATTCAGTACATGATCAATAACGTGTTGGCCAGATTGAAAGGGTCCCGTAACATTAAATATGGCATGTCCTGGTTCTTCCAGACCCCAGAATACCCCAGGTTCTCTGGAACCATTCATTGCTGCTGAGCTGAAAAGGACAATCTCTGAATAACTTCTGAAATGAATTTCCACTCCACTAGTTTTATTGGAAGTCCTTGGCGACACATCCTCCTGATAACTGCATTGTTAGTTTTCACTCCAAATAAGAAATGGGACCACGTAGACACTTGTAGTAGTAAGAACAGGTTGTGCAAACTTGTTTGTCCCCACAGCTTTTGGTTAAACGAGGAACTTTGCAATGAGAACCAAGTTTTCTTCCCCCCTCCTCCCACCACACTGCCCGCATGTTATTGGCCAGTTTGAGAAGAAATAACTTACTCGTGCACAGAATGTTTGATTCTGGCTAATATTGAAGCTGAGAACAGCGTGCTCAGTGTATTTAGGAGTTTCCAAAGTATAGTCACTTTATCTGTGTGCCAAACAATGCAAAGACTAAATAAAGAACCTGCAATCACACGTAAAACAGAACATCATCTTACCTATTTGTAATGATGTTCAGTTTATTTGTGTCATTCATTTATATAACTGTTTGTATATTAAGACTCATAAGTCCCTGTTTTTAGTTTCTGAAATGTACTTTCCGACTAAGGCTACATCAAATGTAAGATTCTTCTAAATCAAGTATCTTACATTTGTTGCAGATCAATATTGAGAAAGCTTTACACACCCTCAGACTTGGAGTGGGAGAAAAATAGTACACCAATGATGAGAATTTGATACATACTTTAAGATAACCAAGACAGAAGGGTGATACACGTTCAACCTTAGGCTGAGTCCCCGCTGGCGCTGAGCGCGCTGGCGCTCAAAGCATGCGAGCCGGGTGTCCTGCGTCTGCTCGTGCGTCCGCAGGGGGGGGGGGGGGTGCGGGAGAGGGGGAGGGGCGGCATTGCCGAATAGTTGAGCGAGCGGGAAAGTTAAATATTTTTATTTACCTAAGCGCTGAGCGTGTGTGCCCGCGCTCAGCGCTAGCGGGGACGCAGCCTATGTATGAAGTGGGTAGGTGCACTAGCGGTGGGGAGTTACAATACAACAAACACAATCCCAACCAAGAATTCTCCAGAACAAGGGTGCGCAAAGTGTGGGGAAAATTTCAACGGGGTGCGGTGGCTACAGAGGTCCCGCGCTCTCCCCCAAGGCATTTAAATGAAATGCCGGGGTGACCGGGCAAGGCCTCTGCAGCTTCTCCTACCTTATCTTCGGCGACGTGATGTCACATGACCCCGCGGCGTCATTTAACGCCGGAGCCGAGGAGGAGGGGGGGGGGGGGAGGGGAGGGGCGCTAGCCGGGAGGTTAGCAGGCAGGGGGGGGCGCAAGTTAAAAACTTTGCGCACCCCTGCTCCTGAAGATGAAGAATTGGGTAGGAAGACCCCTGTAAAATGCACTGTTACCCTATTAGATAGTGTGAATATATTCTCATAATGAGATCAATATCTCAATTGATCTCATTACGAGAATATCTTCAACCTATCTATTAGGGTAACTGAGTGCATGCCTTGATATAAGGCTCACTCTACCAACCCAAATGCCCGCCTAAAAAATCCTAAATGATGCACTGGCCGGCCACATTCCCTGCCAGGACAGATCTGACTGCGCAGCCTCATATAGAGATAGCAGCGCAGATACGGGAGTAAGCTCCGCGTGGAGCAGGAAGGAAGGACGACACGGCGGGAGTTGCAGGCACGGAGAAGTAGGGGCTGTTACCCCTTGCCCCCCCATCACCCACTGTAACCTGTGTCAGTGTATAGTGCGGTCTGGTTATATTCTATGCCGGTGTCCTAGTTCCTTTTGGCGGCGTGCCATAAGTGCCTCACCACCAACCCCAGATGCCCTACCTCAGCCGCAGTCCTGGCTGCACCCCGGTACTCTCCCCAAATCTCAAGCTATTAACTTGATACATTGATGCTAACAGACACAAGATAAAAATGGCTCTCTGTCTGGTTCCAAATGATCCTTTATAGTTAGAAGTTTGCTTTATGTTTCACAACAGCTTCTATGTGACTGTATAAACGCCTGTCTCAAAAAGCTGCCTTTCTCTACACCATCATTTTAATTCTTGCAGTGCGTGATCTTACAGTGGTTCTATGTACCAAGCAGGCCTATCCCATAAGACCACTTCTGGCATCAGAATGGGCTGTAATGTTACTTCTGGAGCATAAAGGTTTCTTATGAAATAGCATAGTTTAGTAAATAGGGCCCACGGGTGCTGGACTGGCCGTGGCACATCGTGATCACCTGACCACTTCTTGGAGTGATCACATGATCGCGACATTACTGAGGCGAACAGGGTCCTTCTCTCCCATTTCTCTACAGGCCAGATCTCGTTCTGCGCTCCGCTGGATCGCAAAATGTGACCTCCCCTGAAAAACGAGAAGAAAGCCCATGACATAGCCACTACATTATGGGGCCCCTGGAGTCCCAAACCCCATTACATGGTGGCTAAGTCATGGGGAACCCAACACGTTCATCATGGCTCCTTTAAAAAAAAATAAGTAGATCGTCTCCAGTGTACACACTAAAGTAAATAATAATAACAGCATGTTCTTGTATAGCGCTGCTAGTTTTACGTAGCGCTTTACAGAGACATTTTGCAGGCACAGGTCCCTGCCCCATGGAGCTAACAATCTATGTTTTTGGTGCCTGAGGCACAAGGAGATAAAGTGACTTCCCCAAGGACACAAGGAGCTGACACCGGGATTTGAACCAGGTTCCCCTGCTTCACACTCAGTGCCAGTCAGTAATGATCATTAGTAAATTGTGCTAACGAATGGCTACACAGCTTCTATTTTTATGTAATGTTTGCTTCTAGTGTCCTCGATCTCCTCAACCTTGTGGTTAAACCGATGTGGTGAGAGAAGAGAGAAGCTCCAGCCAAATTCACCGAAACTACTTCCATGGTTAGTAATTTGTCCTCTAGCTCCCCCTAGTGAACGACATACTAGATTGGATATTTCTTATGGACCAGAGTTGTGTAATTCTATGATTATAACTGTAATTTAAACATTCAAACCATAGAGATTATAATATTTGATGATTTTACATAAAACTGGGTTTGACTTGGTTTCTAAGGTAATGGCCCGAGATCATAACAATAGAATTTGCGACATAATGTTATTTTATGAAAATATTTTTGGTAAACAATAATTTCTACGTCTAGTAGGTCCTCTTATAAACTCCCCTCATTGTTTGATAAGTTGCCAAAGAAAAAGTGATATGAATAAATAGACACATATTTAAAGCAGCTATTCCCCCTATTTTTTATATAGATTTTTTCCCCCAGGATTCAAACCAGTGAGGGCCTCAGGAACTGAACGGCACTATTTTTGCTCCTGGACCCATCAGTTCCCAAGATACTTACTGGTTTAGTTGCCGGGGTGCCACGATGTGCCACCAAATCACTAGGTGTAGTTACCAGAACCGATAGGGGAGTCTTACTTACAAAATAAAAGCAAGAAGTAACCAGTAAAGTGTAAAGAAATTAAGTTTATTGCACACTATAAGCAAGAAGCACCAAACATAAAACACATTCTAAACAAATACTGGAATATTGTAAAAGAAGATTTTGTTTTTATGAAAGAAGTTCCAGAAATCCAGCGATTTTCTACAGGAGAAGTACAAACCAAAGAAACATCAGAGCACCGAGTGGTCTAACAAACAGGATAGAAGCGCCCACCAATAAATCAGGTTAACTCTATCTTGCCAGCACATCCAAATGTCTCTGAAATGAGATGGAAGGGTAACAACAGAGAGGCACAGGAATGAGTCGATGAATTTACACGCAGGCTCACACTACCCCCCCCCCCCCCCCCCACGCCAGAAACAAGAGGTCTCTCCTTGGGGGTAGGAAGGGTTTTTATGGATCTTGGGTAAAAGGTCAAATGTGGGGACAACCGGGCATCGAGGCAAAAGGCCATCATAATTCTGTTGAGAAATAACACCATCCCTCAGTGCAGACTGTAAAATGCAGTCTAATTCAGATTTAAATGTGACTGGGGGATCGCATGACAAGGTGCTATAACAGAGAGGGTCGCGGAGCTGTTTAAATGCTTCCCTCTCGTACATCTCCTTTGGCCACAATACAACATTACCTCCCTTGTCAGATGGTTTGATTTCAACGTGAGGGAGGTCACGTAAGTCTTTAATAGCTAGCCATTCCTCTTTTTCAAATTTCTAGCCACAGGAGTCAATGATAGTGCTTGGATATCCTTTGTTACGAGGTTGGCAAAAATTTCCACTTCTGAACAAGATTGTAAGGCTGGACAAAAGGACAATCTGAGATGTCAGAATGATTCACCATAGTAATGGGTTGTTGCTCTTCCAATATGCTCATCCAAATTTTGTGGATTATTTTTGTTCTATTCTGGTACCTTTTATTACCTTCCTGCTAGCACCGTATGCAAGGAACTAGTTAGACACTTTTCCTGTGCTATTAGCCCTTAGTTACACCGCTTGGGTGCGTTCTGTGTAAGCTGTGCCTTATCCGTGTGACGTCATATCGTTGCGCGATCACCAAGGCGGGCTATCATTGCTGAGTGCCGGTCAGATTGACTGTGGTGGGAACACTTTCCTGTGCACCTGCGCTACCGAGTGATATCTACAAGAACTTTCCTTGGAGTACACATTTAGTGTGCATTACGGGACAGACGATCAAGTGGTTATACCACCTTTTATTCTTCGGACAATCTGGATGCTGGTTGCAGGTTCCGGTCACCGTGAAAGACCCAGATGACATCTGGAAACTGCGGAAAACGACCTACCAGAGATACATCCCACGGACCCTCTTATCTTTAGTTCGTGGGAGTGCTGAGCCACTTCTTAATTATAGCAGCATACGCCAACACCAACGGTTTTGTATGGTTTATTTACATTTTTCACTTCCACAGTAGGGTTGTGCCTTGTATAGTTTTTAGTTAAATGTAACAACGACTTATAAGAATTAGGAGTATATGTGTTTCACTATCAGACATTGGGGCCTATGCAGAAAGGTCTGAAAAATTGCATTCGCCAGGGTTTCAATTTGCCAGGTTTTTGGCGTGTTAACCTCGCTGTATGCAGGAAGGGCCGAATCCCTGGCGAATGAATGCGCCACCACCATTTGATAAAATGGCTAGTAACCGGTGGCGAGACGGCTGCCTGGCGAGAAACTGCTGAGAAGCCGTCCCCTGGCAAGATGTGTCTGCAGTAGAGAGAGATCCGCTGCTCTCTCTGCGCAAACATCGGCACATTAAAAATTATTTAAAATACATTTTTATTCATAGTGTACATGTGCAGGGGGTCTCCGGAGCTGAACCGCATTGGTTTCAGGTCTGGGGACCCCCTGCTTCCCGAGATACAGCCCCTTTATGAGGTGCCGGTATCCCTCTGCATTTAAAGGTCCCGATCACGTGACCGCGGAATGTAAACAAAGCAGAGGGATACCGGCACCCCATAAAGGGGCATGTATCTCGGGAAGCAGGGGGTCCCCGGACCTAAAACCAAAGTGGTTCAGCTCCGGAGACCCTCTGCACATCTACACTATGAGTAAAACACCCATATCAATAAACACTCGTTCCTTACCTTTGCCCACAAAAAACATAGCCAATACAAAGCCAACCGATAGGGAAGTCTTACTTACAAAATAAAAGCAAGAAGTAACCAGTAAAGTGTAAAGAAATGAAGTTTATTGCACACTATAAGCAAGAAGCACCAAATATAAAACACATTCTAAACAAACACTGGAATATTCTAAAAGAAGATTTTGTTTTAATGAAAGAAGTTCCAGAAATCCAGCGATTTTCTACAGGAGAAGTACAAACCAAAGAAACATCAGAGCACCGAGTGGTCTAACAAACAGGATAGAAGCGCCCACCAATAAATCAGGTTAACTCTATCTTGCCAGCACATCCAAATGTCTCTCAAATGAGATGGAAGGGTAACAACAGAGAGGCACAGGAATGAGTCGATGAATTTACACGCAGGCTCACACTACCCCCCCCCCCCACGCCAGAAACAAGAGGTCTCTCCTTGGGGGTGGGAAGGGTTTTTATGGATCTTGGGTAAAAGGTCAAATGTGGGGACAACCGGGCATCGAGGCAAAAGGCCATCATAATTCTGTTGAGAAATAACACCATCCCTCAGTGCATACTGTAAAATGCAGTCTAATTCAGATTTAAATGTGACTGGGGGATCGCATGACAAGGTTCTATAACAGAGAGGGTCGCGGAGCTGTTTAAATGCTTCCCTCTCGTACATCTCCTTTGGCCACAATACAACATTACCTCCCTTGTCAGATGGTTTGATTTCAACGTGAGGGAGGTCACGTAAGTCTTTAATAGCTAGCCATTCCTCTTTTTCAAATTTCTAGCCACAGGAGTCAATGATAGTGCTTGGATATCCTTTGTTACGAGGTTGGCAAAAATTTCCACTTCTGAACAAGATTGTAAGGCTGGACAAAAGGACAATTTGAGATGTCAGAATGATTCACCATAGTAATGGGTTGTTGCTCTTCCAATATGCTCATCCAAATTTTGTGGATTATTTTTGTTCTATTCTGGTACCTTTTATTACCTTCCTGCTAGCACCGTATGCAAGGAACTAGTTAGACACTTTTCCTGTGCTATTAGCCCTTAGTTACACCGCTTGGGTGCGTTCTGTGTAAGCTGTGCCTTATCCGTGTGACGTCATATCGTTGCGCGATCACCAAGGCGGGCTATCATTGCTGAGTGCCGGTCAGATTGACTGTGGTGGGAACACTTTCCTGTGCACCTGCGCTACCGAGTGATATCTACAAGAACTTTCCTTGGAGTACACATTTAGTGTGCATTACGGGACAGACGATCAAGTGGTTATACCACCTTTTATTCTTCGGACAATCTGGATGCTGGTTGCAGGTTCCGGTCACCGTGAAAGACCCAGATGACATCTGGAAACTGCGGAAAACGACCTACCAGAGATACATCCCACGGACCCTCTTATCTTTAGTTCGTGGGAGTGCTGAGCCACTTCTTAATTATAGCAGCATACGCCAACACCAACGGTTTTGTGTGGTTTATTTACATTTTTCACTTCCACAGTAGGGTTGTGCCTTGTATAGTTTTTAGTTAAATGTAACAACGACTTATAAGAATTAGGAGTATATGTGTTTCACTATCAGACATTGGGGCCTATGCAGAAAGGTCTGAAAAATTGCATTCGCCAGGGTTTCAATTTGCCAGGTTTTTGGCGTGTTAACCTCGCTGTATGCAGGAAGGGCCGAATCCCTGGCGAATGAATGCGCCACCACCATTTGATAAAATGGCTAGTAACCGGTGGCGAGACGGCTGCCTGGCGAGAAACTGCTGAGAAGCCGTCCCCTGGCAAGATGTGTCTGCAGTAGAGAGAGATCCGCTGCTCTCTCTGCGCAAACATCGGCACATTAAAAATTATTTAAAATACATTTTTATTCATAGTGTACATGTGCAGGGGGTCTCCGGAGCTGAACCGCATTGGTTTCAGGTCTGGGGACCCCCTGCTTCCCGAGATACAGCCCCTTTATGAGGTGCCGGTATCCCTCTGCATTTAAAGGTCCCGATCACGTGACCGCGGAATGTAAACAAAGCAGAGGGATACCGGCACCCCATAAAGGGGCATGTATCTCGGGAAGCAGGGGGTCCCCGGACCTAAAACCAAAGTGGTTCAGCTCCGGAGACCCTCTGCACATCTACACTATGAGTAAAACACCCATATCAATAAACACTCGTTCCTTACCTTTGCCCACAAAAAACATAGCCAATACAAAGCCAACCGATAGGGAAGTCTTACTTACAAAATAAAAGCAAGAAGTAACCAGTAAAGTGTAAAGAAATGAAGTTTATTGCACACTATAAGCAAGAAGCACCAAATATAAAACACATTCTAAACAAACACTGGAATATTCTAAAAGAAGATTTTGTTTTAATGAAAGAAGTTCCAGAAATCCAGCGATTTTCTACAGGAGAAGTACAAACCAAAGAAACATCAGAGCACCGAGTGGTCTAACAAACAGGATAGAAGCGCCCACCAATAAATCAGGTTAACTCTATCTTGCCAGCACATCCAAATGTCTCTCAAATGAGATGGAAGGGTAACAACAGAGAGGCACAGGAATGAGTCGATGAATTTACACGCAGGCTCACACTACCCCCCCCCCCCCACGCCAGAAACAAGAGGTCTCTCCTTGGGGGTGGGAAGGGTTTTTATGGATCTTGGGTAAAAGGTCAAATGTGGGGACAACCGGGCATCGAGGCAAAAGGCCATCATAATTCTGTTGAGAAATAACACCATCCCTCAGTGCATACTGTAAAATGCAGTCTAATTCAGATTTAAATGTGACTGGGGGATCGCATGACAAGGTTCTATAACAGAGAGGGTCGCGGAGCTGTTTAAATGCTTCCCTCTCGTACATCTCCTTTGGCCACAATACAACATTACCTCCCTTGTCAGATGGTTTGATTTCAACGTGAGGGAGGTCACGTAAGTCTTTAATAGCTAGCCATTCCTCTTTTTCAAATTTCTAGCCACAGGAGTCAATGATAGTGCTTGGATATCCTTTGTTACGAGGTTGGCAAAAATTTCCACTTCTGAACAAGATTGTAAGGCTGGACAAAAGGACAATTTGAGATGTCAGAATGATTCACCATAGTAATGGGTTGTTGCTCTTCCAATATGCTCATCCAAATTTTGTGGATTATTTTTGTTCTATTCTGGTACCTTTTATTACCTTCCTGCTAGCACCGTATGCAAGGAACTAGTTAGACACTTTTCCTGTGCTATTAGCCCTTAGTTACACCGCTTGGGTGCGTTCTGTGTAAGCTGTGCCTTATCCGTGTGACGTCATATCGTTGCGCGATCACCAAGGCGGGCTATCATTGCTGAGTGCCGGTCAGATTGACTGTGGTGGGAACACTTTCCTGTGCACCTGCGCTACCGAGTGATATCTACAAGAACTTTCCTTGGAGTACACATTTAGTGTGCATTACGGGACAGACGATCAAGTGGTTATACCACCTTTTATTCTTCGGACAATCTGGATGCTGGTTGCAGGTTCCGGTCACCGTGAAAGACCCAGATGACATCTGGAAACTGCGGAAAACGACCTACCAGAGATACATCCCACGGACCCTCTTATCTTTAGTTCGTGGGAGTGCTGAGCCACTTCTTAATTATAGCAGCATACGCCAACACCAACGGTTTTGTGTGGTTTATTTACATTTTTCACTTCCACAGTAGGGTTGTGCCTTGTATAGTTTTTAGTTAAATGTAACAACGACTTATAAGAATTAGGAGTATATGTGTTTCACTATCAGACATTGGGGCCTATGCAGAAAGGTCTGAAAAATTGCATTCGCCAGGGTTTCAATTTGCCAGGTTTTTGGCGTGTTAACCTCGCTGTATGCAGGAAGGGCCGAATCCCTGGCGAATGAATGCGCCACCACCATTTGATAAAATGGCTAGTAACCGGTGGCGAGACGGCTGCCTGGCGAGAAACTGCTGAGAAGCCGTCCCCTGGCAAGATGTGTCTGCAGTAGAGAGAGATCCGCTGCTCTCTCTGCGCAAACATCGGCACATTAAAAATTATTTAAAATACATTTTTATTCATAGTGTACATGTGCAGGGGGTCTCCGGAGCTGAACCGCATTGGTTTCAGGTCTGGGGACCCCCTGCTTCCCGAGATACAGCCCCTTTATGAGGTGCCGGTATCCCTCTGCATTTAAAGGTCCCGATCACGTGACCGCGGAATGTAAACAAAGCAGAGGGATACCGGCACCCCATAAAGGGGCATGTATCTCGGGAAGCAGGGGGTCCCCGGACCTAAAACCAAAGTGGTTCAGCTCCGGAGACCCTCTGCACATCTACACTATGAGTAAAACACCCATATCAATAAACACTCGTTCCTTACCTTTGCCCACAAAAAACATAGCCAATACAAAGCCAATACATTGCAATTACATTCAGATATCAATGAACCCCTTAAACACCTTATCGGATAATAACCGCAAAGGTAATTAAGTGGTTAAGCCACACTGGCCCGATACCCACCCTTCACCCATGAATTTGTACATTGGCTTCATCATGCAAATATATATATATATATATATATATATATATATATATATATATATATATATATATATATATACAGATATATATATATATATATATACACACACACATGATGTACCAATAATCAAATAAATGTAGAAGGGTTATCAAAAACATGCTGTACTCAAAATAACACTTCTCCATAAAGACACACTGCAATAAAATGAATTTCCTTTCATAATCCTAACTGATCTTACAATCAAAAACATCAAATGCCAATCAAAAACCTCAACTGACAATCAACACATTGCATTTACGTTGTATATATGATGCATACAATCTATGCACTATATACATTCTGCAAATGAATGTTAACAATAACATTGCAAGCAAAATACAGATACCTCCAAACAAGTATACTATTTTAACCAATCCAGTAAACATAAATCAATTAGCATTAGCATATATATATATAATCAAAAAATAAATAGATGATACCTTTCTGTGGCTAACGAAATGCTTTTATTTGTGCGAGCTTTCAGATACACTGATCTCTTCTTCCGGCGATGTTACAATGAATGAAGCAAGGATAACTTAAAAACAGTGTCTCTTGGAATGTTATCTGTGCTTATCCTTCCCCGGTGTGGATGTGTTTTACGGCTAGAGGTGTCAAAGGGTAACTGAAAGCAAATGAAGAAAGAGTGTGTATGTGTATCAGTGTGAATAAAAGTGAATGGAGAGCCCACAGTATAAACAGTGCTCTACACAAGGTGTGTGTGGAGTGAGAGGGATATAAATGGTGTGGGTGGGTGTGGAAATGTGAGAGTTTGTAGCACAACTAAAAGTGTGTGTGGATACTATGTGGTCCCTATTGGTGTATATGGATGGAAAAATAAGGAGTATTAGTATGTGTGAGAGACAGCTGTGTGTGCATACATATAGCACAGTATGTACAGACATGGCCTTTAGCGCTCATGGGAAGAGAGTTCGCTAGTGTCAGTAATGACTCATAAAATTTCGATCTCTGTTTAGGCCACTGCTAAGTCATTACTGACACTAGCGAACTCTCTTCCCATGAGCGCTAAAGGCCATGTCTGTATCTCACTGGTATCAGGCTTGTTGTTCCACGGGTGACACATGCGGAGATGAAGCGGTGGCCTCACATCTGTGGGGGCACCGCGGACCCGTAGTCTGCGGGGATGAAGCGGTGGTCCCACATCCGTGGGGGCACCGCTGACCCATAGGTGCGGGGATTGACGCGATCAGCGCCGAGATGGTGATCGGGGCTACTTGAATACGGCGGGTTTTACAACTGGCGAGATATTGCTTCTCGCCACCCGCGCGGCGAGTTTTTTTTCAAAGAAACAAAAACTGGCGGATTTTCCTCATCTCGCCAGTTTTTCGCCATTTACTAGATTCCTGTAGGCATATTTGGCAAAAACCTGGCGAGATTGGGCTTCTCGCAGCTTTCTGCATAGGCCCCATTGTCTTTTACACGATTAAGTTGTCTTTTGGGTTGCGCACTTATTTTTGTATACTGGCATCTCCATACCTGGGTGCTGCGGTTTGACAAAATGTTTTAAAAGCAGGAGTTTTTGACAAAATCAATGGAGATTCTTAATTGTCTCAAATGTATCCATTTGATAAGACGGCGAAAAAGACAGACCTCTTTGAAGGACTTGAGTTTGAATATCAGTCAGTCTGACATCTGAGAGGTTAACTATTGTCAGGTCATCTACCACCGAGATTGGGGCTTCTTGTGAGGTTTGTAACCAAAGGTTTCTCTGTCTCGTAAGTGCCTTTGTTCCCCACCTTGTCTTCCTCCTCTTTTTATGGATTTGGGCCGGATTAGGATTTTCCTCCTAAAAAAAGAAGTAGATGCTGCAGAGCTAGTGTCCGTTCTGGAATTTTAATAAAGTCCTCAAAATAAGTGGTGACCTGTTAGTCGCCTCTCTGTGATGCACAAGTGATAACCTGTGCTGAAGCAGGGATATCCTGAAACTCTGACCTGTTGGTGGCCCTTGAGGACTGGAGTTTGCCACCCCTAGTTTAATGGTTTAAAGGGAGACGATAGACAACTTTTTGAAATAGATATATAAATATTCTTAAATCATTTGTTAGCCTATTCCTTGGTAAAAGAGTTGGATACGTTTTTACTATCTTTATCTGATGCCTTTTGGTGATGACTGTTTATCAACTAGAAAAATAGAGGTAAATCGTTGTCTTTATTTTGTCCACTGTTTCCATAATAATTATGTCCCCATCATTAGTCAACAAAACACAAAACCCCAGCAAGCTCTTTTTGGGAACCCCTGAGCCCCCACAATATATATATATATATATATATATATATATATATATATATATATGTGTGTCAAAAAGGAGTGCTATTGAGCGTGGCATATGTATACAACAGATGACAGAGAAGCCCAATGCTACATCCAACATGACAGAATATATAAGTATTTTACTGTTTATTTCTGTCATGTTGGATGTAGCATTGGGCTTCTCTGTCGTCTGTCGTCATTAGTCAAACAGACAAAAGCAGCTGATATAATATGATTTCAGAAAGTCCGGAAAAAAAGCAAAGAAGGATGTTCATGTTTAGCAGGAGAGAAGCAGTAGAACTGTTACCGTGCGAGGGATTGGGTCTTCTAAGGAATCCTACGATACTGATACATTGTTTAAAATATGGTCTGGACTTGTATAGAATTTTTTAGGCATGTTTTGCGATTTGATGAAATTTGACCATTGCTGCACTTTCTGCACTGGTTCAACTGGACTTAATGTGACCCGTAATAAATATAATCAATATGCTGTAAAGATATATTCCCCATGGCGGGAAGAGTTCAGCTCTATTCAAATAAATGGAACTAAAATCTACTCCAGCGCAGGGAAGAAGACATCACAGAAATCACATTGAGTTTGTGGGTTTCATGCTGTTTCTTTGTAGTAAGATGCAAATACTCCATAATAACCTGTATGAATCGGGTGTCATGGGGTGTCTATAAAGTATTTGTCCACAGCGTGGCGCTGTTGTTCAAAGTTTAAGCAAAAAGACTGGGAGGATGATTCCAAAATCATAAATGGACAACAACATCCAATAAAAGAATAATTGCTTTTGTGTAACAAACACAGTGATTTGTCAACTGCTTTTTCTGCAACGGAAAATGTGAATTTTCACTACTGAAAGCATTTTTGTAAATATGTTAGTAGGCAGTGCTTTAGGGCGGGGATGTGCAAATGATTAGAGTTGCGCCCCGACTGTCTTCTCGCCCCCCCCGTGCTCGCGCCCCCCTCACCTCTTGTGCCGCATCATATGACACCCTGGGGTCACATGAAGTCACACCACGTGACCTCGCGGCGTCATTCGACGCCATGTTGCCATGGCGAAAGTCATGTGACGTGACGTCACATGGCGTCGCGGCATCATTTGACACGCGTTGCCGTGGCGACGCGTCACAGCAGCCTTCTGAATCAAGGTAAGTTGAGTTGCAGAGGCCTCACGCGATCCCCCGGCATTTAATTTAAATGCTTTGGGGAAGAGCGCGGGACCTCTGCAACCGCCCGCGTCCCCCCAGAAAAATCTGGCGCCCCCCAGTTTGCGCACCGCTGCCTTAGGGTCATCAACATCAAGTGTAGATAGAGGGTGATGGTGATTGGGCTGGATGTGTACTGGCCCTATGACAAGCCCTGGGTGCTTTTTTAAAAAGAAATCCCTGGTAGCAGCAGCATGCTTACGGTAGTTGCCTCCTGTTTTTTTTGGATGAAAGTAGAGTGCATAATGTTGTATTGTATTGTATGTATTGTATGTCTTTATTTATATATTTATATAGCGCTTCACAGTAGTAATACATATCATATAAATAACAAATAATATAAATCAGGTCATGGGAATAAGTGCTTCAGACATAAAAGTAACATTAAGGAAGAGGAGTCCCTGCTCCGAGGAGCTTACACTCAAATTGGTAGGTAGGGAGAACGTACAGAGACAGTAGGAGGGAATTCTAGTAAGTGCGTCTGCAGGGGGCCAAGCTTAATGTATCATGTGTCCAGGATTATAATGTTAATTGCATCACCTCTTGTGTAGAATAACAAGTCTGACTTTCTGCAAATTTAATTATTCTATCAAAAGCTGAAGTCGCATTAGCCCACGTTATTCTGTGCTCATCGCTAAAAACTTTCTTCTGGGTCTTTCCCAGCGTCCTTCGGCTTTTCGGGATTCACAACACGCGTTATTATTTCTGCATCATGAACAACATGTCACTCAGCCTCCTTATCAGCTTCCACCCACTCTCCTATCTCAATTTCTCACAGTTTGCTGATTGGGTTTATAGAAGGAATATCCTTCACCATATCAAGAATTTGTACTAATGTATTTTTTCTGGGTCTTATATTAAAGCCTACAAATTGTTTTTCAACAGTAGAATTTTGTAAATACAACACGGGGCCACAGTTTTCTTCCCTAAATGTTTCACCTTCAACCGAATTCCAGGCACAAGCCACATTAAAAATTGCATCTTTTATGTTATGAAGAGATTGAAAGTTCTGGATAGTGCCTTCACGGTTGATTAACTTTCTCCGAAAATCTCTTCTGTAATAACATTTCATATTCTGTATAACCCTCATAGGTTGAACCAATGAGGTAACCCATTGCCAGGCAGGGATATGGTAAAAATATTACCAGACACCAACTCAGATTTATGAGGGCGAGCGTGACAATTGTCTAATAAAAGAACAGCTTTGCTATCTTCAGATTTGCAGATTTTTCTAAAATGTACTTTCGCTGCGGGTACAAAAACCTGATGAAACTATTCATTAAAAATATATATGTCCATCCATGAATTACTTTGGGCTTTCTAAACAGCTAAATGCGTACCACCTTTTAAAAGCTCTAGGACAATTAAATTTTCCAATCACCAAAAGCTTCACTATGCACTTAACACACAAAAACCTGTTGTAGCAAAATGTTTTAAAAAATGTAAATACTTAGAGCCCAAAGCATTACTTATTAAAGGTTTATTTTAATACAAATAAAAATACAGTGCTTAGGTTTAAAAAAAAAGATTATTACAAGAACATACAATTACAATAAATGCAGACCTGTTTCTTAAAATAAAAGGGTAAAACGGAAACAGAAATCCCTATACAGTACGTTACCATGTGTGATTTTCCCAGAGAGGTCACTGGAGTAGGAAAGTAAGGAAAGGAATACTTAGACAAACGCGTGTCACATCAATAGATTCAGGTGTGTTTGCGTGATGTAATAAAACTAATACTTAGACAGACGCAGGTCACATCAATAGATTCAGGCGGGTTTGCGTTATGTAATAATACTAATACTTTTGACCGTCTTGCCCCTAAATTTGATCGGCAAATTGATATCTGTCCCTTGCCACCTCCCAAACATGAAGGGTTTGGCCTTATTGTGCCGGTCTCGTTGCAGTGCAAGTATCTAAACGTTATTCTTCAGAATAGATGTCATAACATGATATCCACATCTCTAATAAAGCCCTCAGACTAAGGGGTGACCTGTGTGTCACCCCTCTCTGTGACGCACAAGGAATATTTCAAAAATGTTACCGGTCTCTTTGAGGCTAACAGCTCAGCATCTGGCTATCGTCTATAGCCTTCTAAACTACACATATTTCACTTTTAGCGGGCCATCAGTGTTAGCCCCCCCAATAAAGCCCTCTTTGTAGGTCAGCATAGAAACCGGAAGGGTCTTGACCTGTTCGAAACATAATTTCTTGTATTTTTAAGTCAAACTGTAACCGTATTAACCACTGAAGCATCAGATTAATTAAAATACTTACTATATCATGATATTATCGTGACACCTGCCTCCTTAAAATGAGCAAAGGGCCTGCTTATATGCCAGTCTCCATGCTCACATCAATACCACCTTCACCTTAAAATGATGAACTGTCCATATTGTCCCAATCAGGAGTCTACGTCCCTAGTGACTGTCTCGTGCTAGCTGTCTCTTCCTCTGACTATCTCTTAGGCTCTCTATCTCTCTCTGAGAGTCTAGCCTTCTTTCTTACTGTCTCTCTGAATTCCCTCTCTCTCTACTGTCTCTCCCTCTCTCTTTGACTATCTTGGCTATCTCTCTGTCTCTGCCTCACTGCCTCTCGCCCTCTTACTGTCTCTATCTCTCTTTCCCAGTCTCATTCACCCAATCACACAGCTGACTGACCGATGGTCTTCTTATTGTAGAAGAAGGAGCGGCTCAGTGAGTAAAGACACTGACTGGCATTGAGTTTGAAGCAGGGGAACCTGGTTCAATTCCCAGTGTCGGCTCCTTGGGACCCTGGGCAAGTCACTATCTCCCTGTGCCTCAGGCACCAAAAACATAGATTGTAAGCTCCACGGGGCAGGGACCTGTGCCTGCAAAATGTCTCTGTAAAGTGTTACGTAAAACTAGCAGCGCTATACAAATATTATTTTTATTATTATTATTATTTTACCTGTGGGAGTAAGAGTGTGGTCTCCAAATTGAAGCCAATCTGTGTTCTTCTTTTTTAACTTCTCTTTGAATGGTTTATTAACAAGCACATCCAGAACTTGTAATTGGGAAGTCATATCGCCAGTAATAATGACTAAATTGTATTTATATTAGCAATTTTGTTTCTGACACCTGGGGGTTAGGTGTCCCCTAATTGCTCCAGTACAAACATTGATCTTTTCCTGAGCAACATTCCTGGTCTTCCCCCAAACAACTTTAAGCCAGTCCAAAACCAATCTTTCCCCCATCCACCCCTTTTCCTGCGCTCGTACTATCACTCCAGAAGGTAACTTTTCTTTTCGCATAGTTTTTCTCTTCAAAATGATGTATGGTGGAAGTTTTGTACGAGCTGCTAACACTGCAAGTATAACTGTTACTCTACATTTCTCCTTTACTGTGGATTTTATCATTACTGATTTTTCACCTGTATCAGGGAAGCAGCCCTGTCTCAATGAGGCTGCAATACAAAACAGGGAGCTGGTTAATTGTGGATAGACAATTAACCAGTCTCCACCTGGTAATAAGACAGGTTTAAAACTTCTGCTGAAACTGACCCAGAGAGACTCTCTTGAGCACATAATATACTGTGTGCTGATAACAAGACACCAAGGAAAGAGCCCTCTCTTCCAGGGTGCAGCAAACCCAGGAGCCTACCAGAGGCTAGACCCTCAACAAAAACCAATCCACCCGGAACCAGAGACTGACTTGAAGGGCCACCTGCAGTGAGGTACTTTTTGAGACTGGTAAGGGGCTTTTCCTCCCAGTCTTGTAGTGAGGGACTGGGAAGTGAGTTAGCCCTTACACAGGGATTGGTGTTTGATTATTTTGTTTCTTTTTGTATGCTTTGCTTTGTTAAAGGGAGAGGCTCAATAAAGCCAGGTTTTAATCTCACCCTAATCGGTCTCCATTACTGTACCTCTGCACACATCTCTTACATCACCTTTATTATTAACAGCAACACTCATACTGTAGGCATATCAAAAAACACTGTAGTGTGATCTGCATTACCCATGAAACTTGGAGGATACCCATGCGTTTTCCTTAGGGCTATAACATAGCGTTGAAAAGAAATCCTTTTGTAGCCTCTGTGCCTGTACGTGGTCTCAGAGTAAACCCATTTGTAAAATAATCCGCGGCCCCACTCGAGGTGATATGATCGCTCCATCACTGGTGATGGGACTGAAGGGGAGGAGTCATCCCACTTCCGTCCACCATCACTTCAGATTGCATCTAGAGAATAGGACGCGATCTCCCCTAAGAGAACTAGTTGCTGCATTTCGCACCCAAAGGGTTAAGAAATTGTGGAGCACATTTGGAGCTGAGAGTGCCATTTTCATTTTGATGTTTAATTGGATGTATTGAATTCAAAGCCTCTGGGCGTCATATTTTCCCATTCATTTGGAACCAGAAAACCTGCCAGATCTTTCATAAAGCTCTCTGGCTAATAATCAAGTTTAAGAAACACCATTCGGAAGCTTCTGGTGCAACCAGGAGCCAAAACGTATGCAGTGTAAATAATTCTTTGCATTGACTCCTAGTTCTCATAAAGAGTGTGTAAGAGACATGTTCAGAGGTACGCAATGGAGACTGTTTTAAGGTGAAATTAAAATAAGGCTGTATTGCGCCTGTTGCTTTAAACACAGCAAACATGTAAATCAGCAAACAAAATCCGCTCCACTCTGGAGTATATATACACTTGTGATCCAGTTCTCTCTAACTGCGTGGTTAGCCCAGCGATTCACCAGCCCAAATCATAGAGACATTTATCGATATACATAGACATTGATAATAGTCTTATACGAAAAGTCTTATCTGTTAGCTGGGCTGCTGTAGGGGAAGGCTTCTTTGGTCTCCTGGTGTCCACACCCGTGTGTGATAAGGCAATGTCAGGATCCAGGTATAGAAGTATTATCCCCTGTGTCTTGTTGCCAGCTTGCAGTCTCTTTTGGCAGGCTCAAGACGTCTGTTTCCTTGTTCAGCTCACTTGTGTGCTCAGGAGTCTCCCTTCCTGTCTCAGAGGCAGGCTTTTTCTAACACCTGTAATCAGCCAGGTGGTGTTAGTTAATTGCCTACCAGCAGTTAACCACCACACTGATGGATTAGAGGCACATTTGTGAACAGGGATAAGTCCCCTGTTACAGAGTGCCAGCCAGGATAACCAGTGTAGAGTGCCAATGTTCCCAGAAGGTAGGGGAGCGCAGATATCAGTGTTGTATATGAAAAGAATAATAAAACACAACATAGTGCAAATAAAGTCTTTAAACCAAAAATGAATGTGCTTGAAGAAGTTCTCTCAGATGGAAACTCATATGGTCTTAGAAATAAACAGACATCTCAAAACCTGTGGCAAATGCTTGACTCAGTGTGAATGAATGCGATTCCCAGGCTTGTATCTGGTACAGGTACAGCGTGGTATCACTCAGATAATAACATCAGCGGTGGTGTGGGCATAGGTAGACAAGAAGCCAACAATAGTGTAATTCTATTACAAAATAACAATCTTTATGGACAGATAAAAAATGACACTTACATAGTGTCATAAGATTTAGGACACATAAAAATAGTGGTGTATAAGCAGCTCCGGTGCTCCCCGCTACCTCTGTCTCAGACCGCAGTGCGTCACTTCCGGTCTCTGAAGTGCACTGGATCCAGGATGCTCCCGGATGGGGGAGGGTCTTGGCTTCAAGCTCTGCTCAAGTGGGGGCGGTGTAGAAGTTACTGTTTCCTTTCAGTGTCTGTGTCATGTTAAAGAGGCTATCCAAGGGCTTTTTGTTTTAATATTTATTTAACATTTACACATAGGATTAAAGCAGGGGGTGTCCTGGCTGAACCCCATTAATTTAAGCTCCGGGGACCCCCTTCTTCAGGAGTTACATACCTCTGTAGTGGGTGCCAGTAGCCGCTCCGGCTCGCGTTCAGGGTTCACATTGTGGCCGCTTTTCAATCTCCCCCTTCCTGTGGGCCATCCTGTGATGTCATCCGGTGTGGCTTCCTATTGGCCCATGTGATGCAGACCTTTAAAAAGCAGAGAGACATCAGCACCCCTTCAGAGATATGTATCTCACGAAGCAGGAGGCCACTGGAGCTGAAATGAATAGTGTTCAGCCCCGGGGACCTCCTGCTTCAATCCTATGTAAAGGGGATTTTTTTTTTAAAGCGCTGGGATTGCCTCTTTAAGGCCTCGGACATGCTTACCGCTGGCGTTCTGATGCGTGCTGAAGCTCAGGGAAAGCGGGTGCTTTCCCTGGCCTAGCGGTTGCTTGTCCAGCTCGCCGTAAGGGGGCGGGCCGGGGGCGGGCCGGGGGCGGGCCGGGGGCGGGCCGGGGGCGGGCCAGTGACGTCACGGAGCTGGTTCGCCCTCATTGGGCGAACCGCTTACGTGACCGGCCTGTCGCGCCGGCAAGCGGGGGAATTTTAAATTCCCCTAAGACCTGCGCTTCCGCAAGCGCGCGGAAGCGCAGGTGAGCCCCTACTAAAGCCGCTCTAATTGCAGCTGTAGGGGCTCAGTGCTGAGCGGGAGCGCACGTCAGCGCGCTTCCGCCAGCAAGCAGGCAACATGGCCGAGGCCTTAGAAGTTTTGGGTGAAAGTTTGTAATACTAGTTTAGTACAAGCTTAGAGCTGGCAGTCTTATTGAAAATAGAGGCTCAAATAAATGCAGAAATACATTCCGTATATATGACAAGTAACTTATAAGCAGTATTGCGAAAGTACAAAGAGGCACCACTAGTTTTTTTTATTTACAGACCCAGGGTATCATTTTTTTAAGTGTAAAGTTCCAGAGTACAATATGTTTTTATGTACAAACTCATAGTTGCTCTTTTTGGATAAAAAAAAAAACCAGGCAATTTGCAGAGTGGAAATATTCCATAATCCTTTCTTAAATTCCATCCAAAGCCTTTACCCCATTACTGAACACGTTTCAATGTTCTGGAAATCTGGCATGGCTGCTACTTTTTGAATATAAATGAAAATAGGAGCGCTCACAATTCGGATACTAGAAGCTGCCACGGGTGCACGCTCTTGCGTAGTAAACAGAGGAACATCAGAAAGGAAAAAGATGACCGGCACCCAGGCGGCCTGGGCACATGAAGAAAAATGTATTGGTAAAGGATTGACGTTTCCATCCCAATTTGGACCTTTTCCAAGATACAGGAGTGGTGACACAGCAGGCAATATATACTAGGCCTAAACAGACGCCACAGAAATAATAATGGCACCAAGACCAGCCCTATCAGTTGCTAAGCAACAGGGCCCAAAGAAAAATCAAATACCGGAGGGAAAGGGTGCGTGAGGTGTCCAGGAATAAAATCCAAAATCTGTGCACAATAATAAAAAGTAATAAGAAGTGTGCAGATAAAATTGGAAAATGCCTATTTTGGTATATATATCACGCTAATGGCGGTAATTATTCCTGTACTGTTGAATAGGAGATAATTATAATAACATATATTGGTAAACGGATGAGAACACTATCTGTACAGCAATTCAAACGTTGTCATTTTTCTGTATAGCTAATATAATATGGTTAGTAAGCTAAAGTAAAGAGTTTCCACAAATTATCCCATAAGAAGGTAAAGGAGCAATTAATGTGATCTTTTTATTATTATTATTTACCATAGGTTTGAAGCAGGGGGTCTCTGGAGTTGAACCCCATTAATCTCAGTTGCGGGGACCCCCTGCTTCCCGAGATACAGACCTGCAAAGGGGGTGCCAGTATCTCAGCAAAGTTTAAAGCGTCTGCATCACGCGAGCCAATAGGAAGCGGAACCTGATGAAGTCACAGCTTCCTATTGGCCAACAGGGCGCCAGAGCTTAGAAACTCCGCCAATATCCCTGCTATCCGAGCAGAGCGGCTACCACACCCCCTATGGAGGTAAGTATCTCCAGAAACAGCGGGTCCCTGTTAATATGGTTCAACCCCAGAAACCCCCTTCTTCAATCCTATGTAAAAAAAAAAGGAAATGTGAAAAACCTGTTACAACTGTCAGATAGTGTTCTCATCTGCTTACCATTATTTGTTATTATAGTTATCTAACAGTACAGGAATAATTACCGGCATCACTGTGACATACCAATATAGGCATTTTTCCCATTTTATCTAGCCACCTTTTATTATCACCAGGTATTTGTTTTGTCTTTGGGTCGCATCGGTTAGCCACTGATAGGGTGGGTTCTTGACGCTATTTCATTTACTGTGTCGTCTGTTTAGTGTATATTGCTTGATGTTTCACACACACAGTTCTGTATCGGGGAAAAGGTTGAAATTAGGATGAAACGTTGATCCTTTTCTGATCATTTTTCCTTCATTTACACAAGACCGCTGGAGGGCCGTTCCTCTTTTTCTTCACTACTTTTTGAAGGCCCTTCGACAACTGCCTTGTAATTCCTCTTGTTATTTTACGCAGCCCCATCCAATTCGCTGATTAATGGAAGCCGGGCAAAAGAGAAATCAAAGTAAATTAATAGAGGTATTCACAGAAGCACCGCAACACTTTTCTGGTTGGCCTTGGTGCCTCTTTGGATAACCGCAACGCTTCTCTGGATGGTCTCACCGCCCTATTGGATAACTATAACACTTCTCTGGTTGGCCTCGGCGCCTCTGTGGATAAACGCAATGCTTCTCTGGTTGGCTTCAGCGCTTCTCTGTGGATAAACGCAATGCTTCTCTGGTTGGCCCCTGTGCCTCTTTGGATAACCACAATGCTTCTCTGAATGGCCTTGGCACCTTTTGGATAACCACAATGCTTCTCTGAATGGCCTCAGTGCCTCTTTGAAATGCTTCTCTGGTTGGCCTTGACGCCTCTTTGGATAACTGCAATGCTTCACTGGATGGCCTCGCTGCCTCTTTGGATAACCGCAATGCTTACCTGGTTGGCCTCAGTGGCCTATTGGATAACTGTAATGCTTCTCTGGTTGGCCTCAGTGGCCTATTGGATAACTGTAATGCTTCTCTGGTTGGCCTGAACACCTCTTTGGATAACTACAATGCTTCTTTGGTTGGCTTCGGCACCTCATTGGATAACTGCAATGCTTCTTTGGTTGGCGTTGGCGCCTCTTTGGATAATCGCAATCTTCTCTGGTTGGCCTCGGTGCCTCTTTTGATAACCGCAATGCTTATCTGGTTGGCCTTGGCTGCTCTTTGAATAACCACAATGCTTCCCTGGTTGGCTTTGGCTCCTCTCTGGATAACCGCAATGCTTCTCTGGTTGGCCTCGGCACCTCTTTGGAAAACTGCAATGCTTCACTGGATGTCCTCAGTGCCTCTTTGGATAACCACAATGCTTCTCTGGTTGGCCTCGGTTTTACAGATGTAGGAACCTGCTGTCTTCTGCTGTGCCAACCACGAGAAAGCGAAAGTTGGAAGCTGTTTCCAAGCCAAAGCCATAGGTAAAACGAAATCACCTTGTACCGGGAGGGAAGATGAGTCAGCGGGCACTACGGTGCAGGAAATACTCCAAGAGGCTGGACTGTACTGTCAAAAAAATCCTTTATTCAAACATGGTTTAAAAATTGAGAGGAGGGAAAAGAGCCCCTGCACCTCTAACGCGTTTCACTCGTACTCGAGCTTTCTCAAAGAGTGACAATACCTGAGCGCCAGACACTCAAATACCGGATATCCACCGGACGTGACGTCACCCAGCCAATGGGATGTCCGTAGCCCACAGATGGCATTGTGGGAACTGGACTCATGATTGCAGTGCGCACGCGCGGCGTATCCAGGCATCGCTGTCATGCGCATTAATAGCTAAAATTAAAAACAAGAGAGTATCAAGTTAAGCAAGCTGTGGTTACCATACATTGAAGTACCAGTTATTATAATAAAGGCCCTGGGCCGAATGTATCATATGTATATATACAGTGGATAATCACTAATTCATTTGTTTAGGTGATAATGTATCGTTAACATGTTCTTGCATATGAAAATTTAATGAAAACAACTATTAAAAACAAGTAAAGGCAGGGGTTATTCATGTCTATTTTCCAATATATTAAAGTGTATCATATTGAATTCAATCTATGGTGTGCATGTCACAGAAGTGCAAGAAAGACATATATATATCCAATCCGGGGATATTGTTGTAGCCATGACAATATTCTTTATATTATTCCCCATATGTCATTGAAATCCCAAGTATTCTGATTTTTGATTAGAATATAATTTTCTAACGGAGTGTATATTAAATGTAAACAGGTATAAAATACATTGATGTTCATACCATGAAACGAGCAGATTATGTCATAGAATAGATTAGTATTTTGTATTGTTAATATACACAAACATGTGTATGCATCCCTTGATCTTAGTCAGGGATGAACAATGTTTGGTAACGACTGTGTTCTGGCTGAGCTATAGGTCCGAACAATATATGGATGAGCACTTTTTGTGCCATGCAAACATGAATGGATGGACACACAAAGGGGCATTTGGATTCTGAGATTCCCAATGCCAAGGAAACCCGTAAGAGGTTTCCTTCAAGGGATGTGTATCGAAAGGAATTGTATTTTATAAAAAGATGATTTATTTCTCAAAAAGATCCTTAGGAGAAGATCCTGAATAAAAGGATCCCTTTGAGAGATATATTAAAGAAAATGTTTTATCTCCCAGTCGACGTTGATACCTTTTGGTGTCATGGTATCAAGTGTGAAGATCCAGAACATTTCCTTCTTGTTTAGGATGCTCTGACGATCTCCACGTCTGACTGGGAGTGGGATATGTTCTATCCCACTGAAAGTGAGAAGATTTAATTTCCCTTGTGGACATTCCAGAAAATGTCTTGCCACCGGGAACCTCTGATCCCTGTTCTTTATACTTCTAATGTGCTCCATCATTCTAAGTTTTAATGGACGTATCGTTCGGCCTACATAGCTCATGCCACAACCACATGTCAAGACATATATGACGTAGCTAGTATTACATGTAATGAAGCTTCTCAGTCTGATTTTTTGGTTATTGATTTTTGAATTTATTGCCTTGATAGATTTGGCATATGTGCACGCTTTGCAAAAGCCACATTTGAAGAACCCTGTCGGGGGAATAAAGCCCTTGGTTTTTTTCTGTGAATTTTTATACAGACTGGGGGAAATATAATTTGACAATGTTTTTGCTTTTTTGAATACAAATTTTGGTAGTTCCTCAACATGTGGTTTAAGCTTAGTGTCTAATGTCAGAATGTTCCAGTGTCTGGATACTATAGAGCGGATAGAATTGGCATGTCGACTGTGTTGAGTAATGAAAAATAAAGGTGTTTTAGTTTTATCACAATCTAATGTCTTTTTCTTTTTATTCAGTAAGATTTTACGTGGAGTGTGGTATGCGTATTCGAAAGCTCCCTGTAGGTCCTTTTTGTTGTATCCTCTGTTGAGAAATCTTATAGCTAGTTTTTTGGATTGATTTATAAATTGATCTGTGGTTGAGCAGATACGTTTTAGCCTTAAAAATTGTCCCTTTGGTATACCTTTGATTAAGGAACGGGGATGACCACTATCTGCTTTAAGGAAAGTGTTCCATGAGTTTGATTTCCTATATATGTTGGATTGAATAGATTGACATGAATCAACATATAGCGATAAGTCTAAATACTCAATTTTTTGATGGTGATAAGAGTAAGTGAATTGCAAATTATAATTGTTTTTATTTAGTTGGTCCACAAACTTTGTCAGTGATCTTGTGTCACCTTCCCAGATTAGAAACAGGTCGTCAATATATCTCCGATAGAATTTAATATTATTACGGAAAGAGTTGTTGTGACTAAAGATGTGTAAGTGCTCCCAATAACCCATAAATAAATTTGCATAGGAGGGTGCAAATGAAGTACCCATAGCCGTGCCTCGTGTCTGTAAGTAGTAAGTGGTGTCAAACAAAAAATAATTGTGAGTGAGTAAGTATAGAATGGATTCTAAAATAAATGTGTTCTGTGCTGGTGATAGAGACGAGTGGTTAAGACAGTGTTGTGTTGCTGTAATCCCTTGTGAATGATCGATAATTGTGTATAGGGATGTGACATCAAGGGTAACCCACAAATAATTAGGAGACCAAGTGAAAGATGAAAGTAAGTTGAGTAAATCAGTGGAGTCTTGAAGATATGACGGAAGTTCGTGAACCAGTGGCTGCAAAAAAATATCAATGTACCTTGATAATCCATCTCCCAAAGATCCAATACTCGATATTATAGGTCGACCGGGAGGGTCAACCAGAGTTTTATGGATCTTTGGGAGATGGTGGAAGATGGGGATGACAGGACTCTGGACCGACAGGAAGCTTTTTTCTTTCTCGCTCAGAACCTGCAGGATGACACCAAAATCAAGAATATTATTTAACTGTACCAAAAATACATCAGTAGGATCAGCTTTGAGGGTTTGGTATGAATTAACATCATGTAATTGTCGTAGCGCCTCCATCTTATATTTGACACTACTCTGAACTACAATTGCACCCCCCTTGTCGGCGTTTTTTATGATCAAATTGTTGTTTTTCATCAAAGTTTGAATACTAGATCGATCTTGTTTTTTCATATTATTGCCGAGGGGGGGGGGTGAAATTGTAGCCCTTTTCCAACAATACTAGGTCTCTTTCAACAAGTTTTTCGAAAGTAGCTATGTGAGGGCCTTTGACATATGCTGGATAGAAATTAGAACGATTCTTTAGGCCTGAGTTTCTGGAACCTACTAGAAAGGAGGAAATTGGGTTTATCTCCTCATCTAATGTCTGCTCATCAAGTAAACTGTTCATATCTTGGAGTGTGCATAACTCACTGAATGTTGTTAAGCCTTTGTTTGTATCAATGACTGTATCTGACTCCGATTCCTGTAATGTATCAACAGAAGGAACATTATTAACAATATCATTTGCAATTGCATCATCATTATGAAAAAACTTTTTTAGTACCAACTTTCTCACAAAGCACTGTAAATCAATGATCGTATTGAACAACCTGAAATTTTCCAGGGGGGCAAAATTAAGTCCCTTATTTAGGAGCGAAAGTTCATCCATGGAGAGGGGCACCCCTGAAATGTTAATGTTAATGACATTATTTTCTGATAGTGACTATCGATCCCATGGAGTCTCTTTCTCTACTAGACAAGCATCAAACCAATCAGAATACAGCAGTGATCACGACTCCCAATATGGACAGGGGCCTAAGAATGAACAACGACACGTACCATCATTGTTTTCTCAAAAAAACGATCAAGGACAAGGCGCTCTAAGAGACGAGGGCGCTGTCTCAAAGAGGAAAAAATACACTTAACCCCAGAAAATAATGTCATTAACATTTCAGGAGTGCCCCTCTCCATGGATGAACTTTCGCTCCTAAATAAGGGACTTAATTTTGCCCCCCTGGAAAATTTCAGGTTGTTCAATACGATCATTGATTTACAGTGCTTTGTGAGAAAGTTGGTACTAAAAAAGTTTTTTCATAATGATGATGCAATTGCAAATGATATTGTTAATAATGTTCCTTCTGTTGATACATTACAGGAATCGGAGTCAGATACAGTCATTGATACAAACAAAGGCTTAACAACATTCAGTGAGTTATGCACACTCCAAGATATGAACAGTTTACTTGATGAGCAGACATTAGATGAGGAGATAAACCCAATTTCCTCCTTTCTAGTAGGTTCCAGAAACTCAGGCCTAAAGAATCGTTCTAATTTCTATCCAGCATATGTCAAAGGCCCTCACATAGCTACTTTCGAAAAACTTGTTGAAAGAGACCTAGTATTGTTGGAAAAGGGCTACAATTTCACCCCCCCCCTCGGCAATAATATGAAAAAACAAGATCGATCTAGTATTCAAACTTTGATGAAAAACAACAATTTGATCATAAAAAACGCCGACAAGGGGGGTGCAATTGTAGTTCAGAGTAGTGTCAAATATAAGATGGAGGCGCTACGACAATTACATGATGTTAATTCATACCAAACCCTCAAAGCTGATCCTACTGATGTATTTTTGGTACAGTTAAATAATATTCTTGATTTTGGTGTCATCCTGCAGGTTCTGAGCGAGAAAGAAAAAAGCTTCCTGTCGGTCCAGAGTCCTGTCATCCCCATCTTCCACCATCTCCCAAAGATCCATAAAACTCTGGTTGACCCTCCCGGTCGACCTATAATATCGAGTATTGGATCTTTGGGAGATGGATTATCAAGGTACATTGATATTTTTTTGCAGCCACTGGTACATGAACTTCCGTCATATCTTCAAGACTCCACTGATTTACTCAACTTACTTTCATCTTTCACTTGGTCTCCTAATTATTTGTGGGTTACCCTTGATGTCACATCCCTATACACAATTATCGATCATTCACAAGGGATTACAGCAACACAACGCTATCTTAACCACTCGTCTCTATCACCAGCACAGAACACATTTATTTTAGAATCCATTCTATACTTACTCACTCACAATTATTTTTTGTTTGACACCACTTACTACTTACAGACACGAGGCACGGCTATGGGTACTTCATTTGCACCCTCCTATGCAAATTTATTTATGGGTTATTGGGAGCACTTACACATCTTTAGTCACAACAACTCTTTCCGTAATAATATTAAATTCTATCGGAGATATATTGACGACCTGTTTCTAATCTGGGAAGGTGACACAAGATCACTGACGAAGTTTGTGGACCAACTAAATAAAAACAATTATAATTTGCAATTCACTTACTCTTATCACCATCAAAAAATTGAGTATTTAGACTTATCGCTATATGTTGATTCATGTCAATCTATTCAATCCAACATATATAGGAAATCAAACTCACGGAACACTTTCCTTAAAGCAGATAGTGGTCATCCCCGTTCCTTAATCAAAGGTATACCAAAGGGACAATTTTTAAGGCTAAAACGTATCTGCTCAACCACAGATCAATTTATAAATCAATCCAAAAAACTAGCTATAAGATTTCTCAACAGAGGATACAACAAAAAGGACCTACAGGGAGCTTTCGAATACGCATACCACACTCCACGTAAAATCTTACTGAATAAAAAGAAAAAGACATTAGATTGTGATAAAACTAAAACACCTTTATTTTTCATTACTCAACACAGTCGACATGCCAATTCTATCCGCTCTATAGTATCCAGACACTGGAACATTCTGACATTAGACACTAAGCTTAAACCACATGTTGAGGAACTACCAAAATTTGTATTCAAAAAAGCAAAAACATTGTCAAATTATATTTCCCCCAGTCTGTATAAAAATTCACAGAAAAAAACCAAGGGCTTTATTCCCCCGACAGGGTTCTTCAAATGTGGCTTTTGCAAAGCGTGCACATATGCCAAATCTATCAAGGCAATAAATTCAAAAATCAATAACCAAAAAATCAGACTGAGAAGCTTCATTACATGTAATACTAGCTACGTCATATATGTCTTGACATGTGGTTGTGGCATGAGCTATGTAGGCCGAACGATACGTCCATTAAAACTTAGAATGATGGAGCACATTAGAAGTATAAAGAACAGGGATCAGAGGTTCCCGGTGGCAAGACATTTTCTGGAATGTCCACAAGGGAAATTAAATCTTCTCACTTTCAGTGGGATAGAACATATCCCACTCCCAGTCAGACGTGGAGATCGTCAGAGCATCCTAAACAAGAAGGAAATGTTCTGGATCTTCACACTTGATACCATGACACCAAAAGGTATCAACGTCGACTGGGAGATAAAACATTTTCTTTAATATATCTCTCAAATTGATCCTTTTATTCAGGATCTTCTCCTAAGGATCTTTTTGAGAAATAAATCATCTTTTTATAAAATACAATTCCTTTCGATACACATCCCTTGAAGGAAACCTCTTACGGGTTTCCTTGGCATTGGGAATCTCAGAATCCAAATGCCCCTTTGTGTGTCCATCCATTCATGTTTGCATGGCACAAAAAGTGCTCATCCATATATTGTTCGGACCTATAGCTCAGCCAGAACACAGTCGTTACCAAACATTGTTCATCCCTGACTAAGATCAAGGGATGCATACACATGTTTGTGTATATTAACAATACAAAATACTAATCTATTCTATGACATAATCTGCTCGTTTCATGGTATGAACATCAATGTATTTTATACCTGTTTACATTTAATATACACTCCGTTAGAAAATTATATTCTAATCAAAAATCAGAATACTTGGGATTTCAATGACATATGGGGAATAATATAAAGAATATTGTCATGGCTACAACAATATCCCCGGATTGGATATATATATGTCTTTCTTGCACTTCTGTGACATGCACACCATAGATTGAATTCAATATGATACACTTTAATATATTGGAAAATAGACATGAATAACCCCTGCCTTTACTTGTTTTTAATAGTTGTTTTCATTAAATTTTCATATGCAAGAACATGTTAACGATACATTATCACCTAAACAAATGAATTAGTGATTATCCACTGTATATATACATATGATACATTCGGCCCAGGGCCTTTATTATAATAACTGGTACTTCAATGTATGGTAACCACAGCTTGCTTAACTTGATACTCTCTTGTTTTTAATTTTAGCTATTAATGCGCATGACAGCGATGCCTGGATACGCCGCGCGTGCGCACTGCAATCATGAGAGTCCAGTTCCCACAATGCCATCTGTGGGCTACGGACATCCCATTGGCTGGGTGACGTCACGTCCGGTGGATATCCGGTATTTGAGTGTCTGGCGCTCAGGTATTGTCACTCTTTGAGAAAGCTCGAGTACGAGTGAAACGCGTTAGAGGTGCAGGGGCTCTTTTCCCTCCTCTCAATTTTTAAACCATGTTTGAATAAAGGATTTTTTTGACAGTACAGTCCAGCCTCTTGGAGTATTTCCTGCACCGTAGTGCCCGCTGACTCATCTTCCCTCCCGGTACAAGGTGATTTCGTTTTACATATACCCAGCTGGAGCACACTTACCCGGTCCCAAACAAGGATATACGCGAGTACAAAATGCTTTAAAGTGAGCTGCCCCAATACCATCGGTACATAGTGTTTTGGGTGCATATTAGAGGTTTGGGAAGGGTCCTAGGATATCTCCCAAACAACTCTCTTTGCCCCTGCCAAACCATGGTCCACCTAGGGGTTAATGCCTAAGCTCCAAGCATGTACAATGGACATTATGTGTTCCGGTTTTAAGCAGTGAACTCAACAATATATTTCTTTTGAATTTAAAGGTATATGCTCTGTAGCACTAGTTACTCTTTGGGGTCTACCCCAATATTTTCTCTCCAAAGCCATAGGTGCCTAAAGAAAAGTTTCCAAAGGCTCCCAAGGCAAAGAAGCCTGGCCCTTTGTACGTGAAGAAGAAATTGGCCAAAATCGACCATGATCACATTAATTGGCTGGGCCCCAGAAGTGCCCCTGCACCCACCGAAGCCGAATTCGACATCCTGGACTTTTCACTGCCATCAACCAGCAACGCCGATGTTCGTCCCGAAGTCCCCTGCTCACCTCCGCCAGCACCCAGCCACGCCGAAGTTCTTCCCAAAGTCCCCTGCTCCAGTACTCACCAAAGCCAAATTCAATGTCCCAGACTTTTCACTGCCATCAAACAGCCACGCCGAAGTTCTTCCCGAAGTCCCCTCCTCCAGTACTCACCAAAGCCAAATTCAATGTCCCAGACTTTTCACTGCCATCAACCAGCCACGCCAATGTTCGTCCTGCTCACCTCCGCCAGCAATCAGCCATGCAGAGGTTCATCCCAAGTCCCCTGCTCACCTTCGACAGCACCCAGCCACGTCGATATTCATCCTGAAGTCCCCGGCTCACCTTCACCAGCATCCAGCCACGCCGATGTCCATCTGAATGAGACCAGCACTCCTTGCACAAAATCCAGCTCTGTCATGCTGGATGTTTTTAGTGCTATCGAAATGACTGACCACTCCATAGAGCAGGCCTGCACAACTCGTAAAGCGAGAAGGGCCGAACTGCTCCAAGGAAAAAAAAAATTGGGCCGCACGGGTAAAATCATCATCATCATCATCATCTCTCCTCCAGCACCCCTCATCATCCTCATATCTCCCCCAGCAGCCTTCATCATCATCCTCATATCTCCCCCAGAACCCCTCACTATCAACCTTTGCGATACTCCCCATCTATCTCTCATACCCCCATCTCTCCCACTCACATAATACTCCCCTCCACATCAAACACACAATCCCCCCCTGCACAGCACACACATCACATCCCCCATGCACCTCACATCCCTCTCCCCCCTTGCACCTCACATCCCTCTCCCCCCTGCACCTCACATCACTCTCCCCCCTTGCACCTCACATCACTCCCCCCCCTTGCACCTCACATCACTCTCCCCCTTGCACCTCAAATCACCCCCCATACACCTCCAATCACCCCCCATACACCTCAAATCACCCCCCATACACCTCCAATGACCCCCCCATGCACCTCCAATCACCCCCCTTGCACCTCCAATGACCCCCCTTGCACCTCCAATGACCCCCCCATGCACCTCCAATGACCCCCCCATGCACCTCCAATGACCCCCCATGCACCTCCAATGACCCCCCCTGCACCTCCAATGACCCCCTGCACCTCCAATCACCCCCTTGCACCTCCAATCACCCCCTGCACCTCCAATAACCCCCCCTGCACTTCCAATCACCCCCCTGCACCTCAGATCACCCCCTGCACCTCCAATCACCCCCCCTGCACCTCCAATCACCCCCCTGCACCTCCAATCACCCCCCCTGCACCTCCAATCACCCCCTGCACCTCCAATCATCCCCCTGCACCTCCAATCACCCCCCTGCACCTCCAATCACCCCCCCTGCACCTCCAATCACCCCCTGCATCTCCAATGACCCCCCTTGCACCTCAAATCACCCCCCTTGCACCTCAAATCACCCCCCTGCACCAGCCCGTTTTTCACACCCACCTACCCCCACCAACTCGTTTTTCACACCCACCCCCCACCAACTCGTTTTTCACACCCACCCCCCACCAACTCGTTTTTCACAATTGCACCAGCCCGTTTTTCACAATTGCACCAGCCCGTTTTTCACAACCACCCCCCCCACCATCCCGTTTTTCACTCCCCCCCCTCACACACAGACACACAGACACAGACACACAGACACACAGACACACAGACACACAGACACACAGACACACAGACACACAGACACACAGACACACACACACCTCTTAGATCAGCTCAGCACATCCTCTCCTCGGTACTAGGCCCCGCCCCCTGGCATGCTCTGACCTCCAACCCGCCCCCCAGCATCCTGCTACTGAAAAAAAAAATACTTACGGCTGCCGCATCCTCCTCATGCTGCTGCTGCCCCCGCGCACCGCAAAACCCGGAGGGAGGGGATGAATCGCAGCCATTTTTTTAAACTTTTTTATTTAACTTTTTTTTAATTTAATTAACTGGTGCCCGGCCGGAGTCATCGCGGGCCGCACAGAGAGGCCAGGCGGGCCGCATGCTGTGCAGGCCTGCCATAGAGCAATACAGGGGCAGAATGGATGCCAAGATGGATCATTTTTTGGAGCACATGTAGAATATAGATAGGTGCATGGGTGTTTGTCTGGATATGATTGAGAGGAAGATCGCAAGGCTCTATTCTTTGCTTGGAGTGCCTGCCCCTGTATGTCTGACGCAGGAAGGTGACCTGGTGGCGCCTTATTCTCCCATGGAGGAACCGAATACCCCTGCACCCCCTCAATCCCTCGATTTGACCTTCACGCTTCCAACACCAAGTGCACCATGGGACACCCCACGCTCACCCCCTCCGTCTCCAGGATACACACTTCTGTTGCAGGTGATGACAACCCCGGTAAGGCCACGACAGGAGGAAAGCGTCCTCCCAGACCATCTATACCTGCCCGCTGCCAGAAGCACATCCGCTCCAGCACCCAGGATTGTACTTGTCCCAGGCATCATGCTGAGAGACCTGCACCCAAGCGTCCGTGAGAATTACAAGATCAGATGTGCTGGTCTACCTCAGAAACATGCCCAGTTCATCTTTAAACACCACGTCAGTTTTGAGATGTGCAGCGAGTGGACCAAAAATGTAAATTCTGAAGGCAATAAACACAAGAGGAGTCTTCCTGCAAATTTAAGGAGAACAATTATGGAAGAAGTGCGGCGCTATTTTAATTTTAACAGTCAACTTGTGAAAACCGTCAGAGACAGCGTCAGTGCCCTTTTGAGGCATACAAGGGCTCTTCCCTGGATCGTTTGAATCGTCAGGCTGTGCTCTGTTCTGCACACTACAATTTATTTTGTGGCGGCAAAATGTCTCTGCGCAGCGCCGTGCGCACTTGAGGAACTACCATAGGCGATCAGGTAAGAGTCCTTGAAGTGCGCACGGACGCAAGCGCGCGCATGTGGCAATGCCGCCACCGTGAGCTCGGCCTAAGAGACCCAGCGTTGACTGACCTTTCCATCCCCACCAATTCCAGCAACAGAACAACCTATCCTCGCACAATAGAAAATGGGTGAACAAAGGCAGCGCACTGCCTACAAATGGGGGAGGAGGTAGCAAAAAAATCCCTTTATTGAATGAAGGGATCAAACATCACCCCTGGATCACCCAGAAAACGCTCACCTACGCGTTTCGGGCCGTACGCCCTTTATTAAGGTGTATATTTATCAAAGTGTTCCCAACGGAAGAATTATTATTTAGTATTGGGACTCATATATTCTGATGCACCGGTTACCCGCATTTTGTATCCTCGCACAAAACAGGACAGGCTGAGCTGTTGTCCAGTCGCGGCGGTGACTGACAGGTTAGCCAGCGCTGTGCCATAACAAAGGCACAAGAAATAACTTTGTAAGCGCCGAGGATATCTCCATCCCTGTATAACTAGTTACATTAAAAAAAGGTAGGAGCTAAAGGAGACAAACCCGGGGGCGCATCAGTTTAGGGTACCTGAAAAAGTAGGTACAAATCTGTGACTGATTTTCTTCTATTTTTTTTAAATTAAGACTTTTATTACCCAGATTTAACCCCTTTGACATTTCACACATATTGTCCATTTGTGTCCTAGGATGCACTGCTCCCTTAAATGTTATCCCACGGAGAGTGAGGTTAAACATGCCTCTCACCTCAGGTGACAGAAGGTCCTTCATTTAAGGTCAAGGTGCTGTTATTCTGGTGGTGTCAGGTGTGGGCTTTTCTGCGTGTGTGTTCTCCCACAAGCTGGGAATACAGCTGGGATAGTCTTAGGGGTGATGTGTTTAACAAATAACAATATGATGCCTTTGAACTGTTCTGTGGTTGTGCACCTGCATTTCTTATTCTCCCAAGGCACTGCAGGAAGGTCTCTAAGCTCCTACAGCCTATGTTTTCCCATTAGGTCAATGGCCCAAAGGCAATTGTCATTAGAAGTATACATAGGTGTAATTCTTTTGAAATAATACGGTATTCATTTACTGTTGCTTCAGAAACAATGATATATTGTGACATTTCTGCAGTGTGATGCTAAAAAATGTAAACTAATTTATACACGCACGCACACACGCCCAGATGCACACACACAAAGAGAGTTATGTGGATATTTGAGTATGTAAACACACAGCTAAATGTACACTCAGATATTCTGAAGTACTCATCGTAACAAAAATTACATTAAGGGAAGTTAAGGACCAAAGTATCTATGGCCTTTAATCCTGAACAAATAACATGGAAAGCCCTGCTCCAGAATTCTATAAGGTAATGCATTCAAACCCTTCAACTTTAATGTGATCTACATTCTGAAATGTAACCATTTTATTAAACGCTTTGTGATTTGATGGTAAACACAAGAGCAAAGGAACATGAGTCACACACCCAAAAGTCAGAATTGTAAAATGTGTCATGTTTTAGGGAACCCCAGGCATTCCTTTACCGGACCTTTCTATTGCGTTCTTCTCAAGGATGTCTTCTTTCTACCCCCTTTGTATCTAAAGCTCTCTCCCGCCTTAAACCTTTCTCACTGACTGCCCCACACCTCTGGAATGCCCTTCCCCTAAATACCCGACTAGCACCCTCTCTATCCACATTTAAGACCCACCTTAAGACACATCTGCTTAAAGATGCATATGAGTAGCACTGGATAATCCTGGACACATGATACATAAAGCTTGGCCCCCTGCAGACGCACTTACTAGAATTCCCTCCTACTGTCTCTGTACGTTCTCCCTACCTACCAATTAGATTGTAAGCTCCTCAGGGCAGGGACGCCTCTTCCTTAATGTTACTTTTATGTCTGAAGCACTTATTCCCATGACTGATTAATATTATTTGTTATTTATATGATATGTATTACTACTGTGAAGTGCTATGTACATTTATGGCGCTATATAAATAAAGACATACAATACAATCAAAATGTTAGTTGTCTGTAACTGTTCTGTACTTATTCATATATATCATATCTACCACAATTGGATCTCTATTAGACCTCTTTGGGCATAATGAACTACTTTCATTTATGAAAATATGCATTCCAATCATATAATGTCTATTTTTTTCTAATCAATATAACCAACTACACACATACTGTATCTACAGTACCACTGGCATTTTTCATGTATTATTATCTTATTTAGATATTATCCCCCAATAGCTCCAAACAAAACCATTATGGATTGTCTATCGTATGGTATTTTGTATGCTAAATTTGCACAGTTAATCAACTACCTAAAATATCAAACAACCAATGAAAATGTTAGAGAGAGTGTCTGGGTACTTTTATTATATGACACAATGTCACTATGTGACACCAACTCAGCTCCTATGTATTGTACATCTCCAATGAATGCGGCTAGGCAGGACATTTCACATATCCTTTTTTTTGTCTGAAACCCAACAGAATCTCATTCATCTGGGTTCATACATCTTGACAGCTATGCTTCTCTACCAGTTGATCTTGCCTTTGGCCCCAAGCCCCCAGTGGTATGCATAACCGGGCAGACCTCTCCTTGTTCTCCCGGTGCACATTTCCAGATATAAATTCTACTTCACCCTTGTTTTGAATGTCCATAATTAACTTTCTACTCCAGTGCCAGCACACCACAATTACCAGCATCGTTATTAACGGAGAGAACGACTGGAGAGGGAGGGGACTGGAGTAAGAAAACTTAATTTAATCACAGAGGCCTATGCTCAATTTAACATACACAAGAGCTCGGAATGGGGTCCCTGTGCAATGGGAGGGCAATCACTGGAGCGTTGGTGTAAAGAATTAATTGTGGCTGACAATGTGTAAACAGTGCAGCTGAATAGGCCATGCAGGTGTGAGGCACCAGGGCCATCCTGAGGACGTGTTCACACGAATTTCATCTCCTTCACTGCTGACCTGCTCCCTAGAACGTGATTAGTGTCGGCGTTAGGAAACCGTTGAGGGTGTGAAGACTTGGCACATATTAACTAGTCCCGTGGAGAGTGAGAGAGGGGAGGCTGTGAAAAGAGGAAGCCTGGTGAAAGAGGGGTTTGTTAAGGAGGTTGAGAAGCGGAAGCATGGGCTGATGGGCAGGAGAGGTTTTAATTTAGGGATTACACATATTGAAATATGTACATTTATGTAAATTATAATCTGTATCAAGGTTGTTATTTGATTAGGATTAGATTGAATGTTTAGGCCTAACACGTGTCATTCAGTTGGAGTGAGTCTCACTCGATGGGAGACTGCCCTACTCAGTTTTAGTTTTCAGTTTCAGACTTTGATGGCACCTCACTTTAAGTAAGAATTTGGACATGAAAAACATTTTTAAGAGAACTGAAACGCCCAATAAACATACAATATGATTTTCCCACATTCAACTCCAGAGACGAGTGGAAGGCCTGATTCATATGTATGTGACCTCCTTTCTTAAACTCTTATATATTGAATATCCTACTTTAAGTTATACCCAGAATGAAGCTGCTTACATTTTATTTTTATTCATAGTGTGCGTGAGCAGGGGGTCTCCTGAGCTGAACAAAGTTTATTTCAGCCCCGGGGACCTCCTACTTTCCGAGATACAGGCCCAGGCATGGGGTGCCGGTATCCCTCTGCTTTGTTTACATCGCACATGGATTTTAACATGGAGGGGATGGATGGAGGATGGATGGATGGGGCAGTGGAAGGTGCAAAGGAGGGATGTCGCGGAGGCTGTGGGGATGCACAGAGGCTGTTGGGATGGATGGAGGATGGAGGGGGCAGTGGAAGGTGGGAAGGAGGGATGCGCGGAGGCAGAGTGTGGTTGGACGGGAGATATGAGTACACAGAAGGGGCAATGCATGGTGGGAAACACTGGAGAGAGGCTGCAGAAGGTGGACGGACGTGACTTACCTCAGCTGAGGGCTCTAATCATGCCCTACCTCTCCTACCCCCTTGCGTGCCTGCTCTGTCACGCACACTGCTGCCCACGCTGGTAATCCCACCCCACATTGCTGCTCTGGCAACTACATGGAGGATGGAGTAGGGGAGATGGAGGCACACCTATCTATTGGATGTACATATCTCTCTGTAAATCCAGGCAAGGATGAGCTGACAAGTCTGATATACCTTAGATATACATGTGTTTATATTAGCCAGCTTTAACTGATGAGGCTGTAAGTAATTCCTATAGGGGTGGTTGTTCGTTGTGTTGGGTATTGGGGGTAGGTGATGGGGTTAGATGTCCCAGGGTAGGGAGTATGCTTTACAGTTAGAAAGCCATAGCATGGCAATGCCTCACTAGCCTCTATGGCATACAATCGGTTGTGGGAATATTTGTCACTTTCTGGACAGTATTACAGCAAATTGGGTGAAAATTTAATGCAGATGAGATTTTAAACCCCAATTTTTTGTTAGTGAGAATTTTTAATGAATATAGCGAAAACACCGGTTTTAAATAATGTCAAATTGCATACTGTTTCTGGGCATTTTTACACTGCCAATTTCTGCGTTTAATGTATAGGCCCCTTAGACGCTTAAGGGTATTGTACAGAAGAGGATGAAATTTGTGTAGAGAACTGTATTGGGATTATTTATTTGTACAAACAAATAAGATAAAGTATGCGAATAAATACAAACGTAGATGCTAGTTTGCAAGGGCATATTTAATGCCACATGTACCATACAGTGGTGGATGTAGGGAATGAGAAAATATAGGCATATAATAAACCCGAACAAAAAGAATGATTCCAGCGCTCATACCAATTAGGCTAAAATAAAATAGTGATCTCATGAATAAGGGTTATTTTGTTAAACCCTTTGGCCAAAGTGTTAAAAGCCGGCAAGCCACGTCAAGTCATGGCCGAATTTTGAAGGTACCTACACTGAATATATATAATTATTTATTGTCCTCACTGAATATATTGTCCTCACTGAGTATATAATAAGCCTGACCCGATAGTGTACAGAATATAACTTGCAGTGTACAAAAGCATAGGATGTCAAAACATACCAAGGCTATTCTGATGGTGTAGGAGATGCTATATAGAGTGCAGAACACTTCAGCCAGATCATGTTTTAGGGATGACCATTCAATATTGCACTGTAACATAAACATGTGTTTGGTCAAACCAGAAATCTGGTATCATTGGGTTTCCCTGAGGATAGATCCGATTAACTTCTAGTACTAAACCCATATTGAGGACTTGGCTAGGGCTCTAGACAGTATGCAGTGTTTGCTGATGGCTGTTTTTCTATAAGGCAGCCTTGTTTGAGAAGGAAACAGTTGCATCAAACATCTGCAGTAGAAGCACTATTCACCCATCATGCAATAGCCTAAAGCTATTGGAACAGCAAGCTTGAGTTGATTCCAGAAGAATATAGCTGTGAGGAGAAAAAGATATGGATTGATTTCAAAGATTCTCCTAGATTCCTCTTTTTTTTGCATGACATCAGATAAAGGACTTTGTTATATATATAAATGTATCTCTCAAGTTACAAGACTGTCAATTTTGGCATTAAATTGAGCCTTTAATATTATTTTGAGCATGTCTTTTAAAGTAATGTAATTTTATCCAAGTATTTTTATCCAAGTAATCCAATGGTATTTTTTCAGGAATGGCCAGAGACGAGATCAGAGCCCTTTTAGGATACTGTATGTAAAATGTTGCTTTGTAAAAATACACTATGAATTTCACTGCCTCAAAGTGGTGGGAAGGTGCCAATGAGTGTTTAAGAAGATGTATGGTGGCACATGTGCTGGTTCAACCATACTTTGAAAGCTTGAGGAATATACAGATGTAGCCAGATTTACTGTCTAGCGGCACGGACGAAAAAGCAAAAGTGTGCGGTGCTGGGGACAGTGTCTATCATGATCGCTCTGTAGGAGGGGGCTTCTGAAATGGATCCCCAGCAGCATTAATCCGTTCGGGCGTTGACTGGTGTGGTAACATCGACGGTGAGCTTTACTACATCTGTACCCGGCTAAAGTGGGAAAGGTACTTGCCAACATGCAAATGAAGTGGGCATGGGAAGTAAGGCCCCAACCTCCCATATATGGAAGATACCAAAAAGCAATGGCCCTCGTTCTCCAAGGGCTGGATTGTCTCTGGCCTTCACAGTGTTCAGAAGAAGGCATGAAGGCAGAGGATGCTAAGAATCCCCACAGATTAAACAGCAGCTGTCATTCACACCTCAATCTGGCTACCTACAACTGCCAGACTCTGTCCAGTAAAATAGCACTGCAGGGGTATTGTTGGCTTTAGTGAAGGTAGAAGAAAACATAAAGGCCTCGTTGAGCTCAAAAGCCATCACCCATTATATTACAGGGGAGAAAGAAGATGGAAGAAGCAGTGGAGTAGGCTTCATCATTAGCAAGAAATTGAGAAACAACATAGTAGAGTATGTAAGCTCATCTGAAAGAGCCGCCAGAATCATCATTCAGTTAACAAACAGATATAAGCTTCAAATAATAGAAGTGTATTCCCCAGTCACACAGACATTGAAGAGGAAGACTTCCACCATGAAATCAAACATCGTCTCAACAAAGGAAATTGCCACCTCAAGATCAAGCATAAACTGGTTAGTATGGGTGCAGCAACAGGAATGACCATGGAGATAGATTGGTAGATTTTGCAGAATATGATAACTTATACATCACTAATTTAATAAGAATCCAAATAGAAAACAGACATGGAGTGGACCCAGTGGAATAAAGAATTCAATTGACAATATCCTAACTATCTAAAAAGAAACCTGTTATTGAAGACTCTACAGTCTTCAGTCCTAACCATTTTGAAACAAGGGCTAGGTGCAACAAGGGGGCAACACTTTAGCACACCTCAGTTCCCATTTATATGAATGAGAGTAAAAGTGTGCTAAAGCCTGGTACCCAAATGTCGATCTGGGCCAAGGAGTGACCACCCATTGGTTCGTTGCAAATTCCATCTTTATGTGAAGATGGCAAGAAGAAAACGATTAAGATCAAGAACCTCAAGAACACAAGCAAAGAATTTCAACTGCAGCTGAAAAATCGCTTCAGCACGCTCGAGATGCATGAAGATAATTCAACAAACAGTTATGAAAAAATTGTGAATATTGTAATTGAATGTGCAGAAAAAAACCAGACGAATTGCTAACAAAAAACAGGATGGGAAAATATAAGATGAGACAACGCAGTTACTGAGAAAACAGCAAAAAATGAAGCAATCCCAAGATACCAGAACAAAAATTGAACATACAGAGCTGTGCAAGCGTATAACTGGAGATGTAAGAAAATGAAAGTGGATAAACACGAATTCAAAGTAGAACAGGAATAGTGTCCAAATATGTGTACCACGCGCTATTTATTATATCATATGCAGAGTAAAAGAAAAAGTACTACGTTTCAGGGGGAACGAACCAGGGAATGAAAACGGAGTGTCTGTTACATATATACTACAATTAAGGAGAGTACTGGGCTATACGATTTGCTAAGAAAATGAAACTGCCATATAGTGAAGAAGACAATCGAAGATAACATACATTTAAAGAAGAGGAAGCAGCGGCTTATTATTTGAAAGAAGCAAATTATTGTACTCAACCAAGATGATGGCTCAACAATTAAAGATCATGCGCTGACCATAAAGAGAGTTGAGGACTTCAAGATATTCTACAGATACACAGGGCAGACTCCACCAGAGGAAGAGCGTGGAGAAACCCTCAATGATACAGTATACCATGTGTGTATCCAGAAGAAAATGGTAAAAGCAATAAAATCTATGGAGAATGGGAAGGCCTCTCGGGTAGATGGAATTACAGCTGATATCTTGAAAGAAACTGGGGAAGAAGTAGAGAAAATCCTGGCAAAACTCTTTACATGCTGCTTGAAGATCAGGAAAGTTCCAGGACAATGTAGATGCCATAGTTATCCTCATACACAAGGAATGAGACAAAGAAGACCTCAAGAACTACAAACAAATCAGTTTACTTCCAATCAATTAAGAGTTTATGCATGCACTCACTAATCAACTGCAATTGAACCTGGACTTTGCTCAATCTAGAGAACAAGCAGGATTTTGCAGTAGATACAACACAATCCAAGTTCTACAAGAAGTGATTTCTCAAAGTAATAAATATGAACTACCACTCATTTTAGGATTTGTAGATGATGAAAAAAGCATTTAATTCTGTCTACACCTCACCTTATTTAAAGGCATTAAGAAGACAAAGCAGACATTGATGTTAGAGTGAACATTTATGAAAATGGCACATCAATTATTAGATTACATGAAGACACAAGCAAGATAAGGATCGGCAAAGGAGTGCGATAGGGAGACACTAAGGGGCTTATTATGTAAGGTGTCAGATGACGTGCGATCGCATTGACTTGAATGGGGCTTTTCCTGCGATAGCACGCCATCTGTGCTTAAACACCTTACAGAATAAGGGCCTAAGTCACAAAGGTTTTTCACAGCAACACTTGAAGAATTGTTAAAGACATTTAATTTGGAAGGAACAGGAATCAATATCAATAGTGAATACTTGAGTCACCTATGGTTTGCAGACAGCATTGTTATTTGTGCCACTAGACCAGAAGACCTCCAACCACCAATCAGTGAACTCTTAAGCTAGTAAGACAGTGGGCATCCATCAAGACCAACGTAATGATGATCAAGAAAAGTTTCAACCCTACCAAGATCCAAATAAATTAATTAGAACTACAAGAAGTTAAAAACAATGTCTACATTGGCCAGCAAGTATCAATTCACGAAACCTTTACAATCCAATCAATAGGAGAATGTAGACGGGATGTAGTGTATTTGGAAGAAACAAGACAATCTTTTAATGAAATCTTCTACTGTGCCCCAACAGGAAAGTGTTTGAACAGTGTATTCTGCCACGCATCACGTATGGATGTCAAACTTGGACCCTAGATGCGAAGATAATCCAGAAGCTTCAGACAACTCAAAGGCCGCGTGTATAGTGCCCGTGACAGGCGACGCGATGCGACGGGTGACGTCACCCGTCGCCGCTATCGAAAGTTATATTTCGCATTGCGGCGGCGGCGCGGACTTCTTGGCATTTGATTGGTTCAGGGGCTGTCACATGAGTTGACAGCCCTTGAAAAATCATATATTGCCAGCTTCCAAAGTCCGCGACGCTCCGTCGCATTGTCGCCATCACGCTTACTATAAGTGCACGTGGCGGCAATGTATTTGTTTTTGGGCGTCGTCATGTCGCCGTCGCGGGCACTATACGCACGGCCAAAGAAGTATGAAGAGATGTATGCTGGTTATTACCCAAAGAGATAAGAAAACAGAATGAATGGGTTTAAGACCAAACAGAAGTGTGTGACATCATCACAGGGGGGAAGAAGTTAAAACGGCAGTGGTCCGGACATATTGCTCGAAGAAATTACCATCGTTGGACAAAGATGGTACTCGACTGTATTCCAAGACATATCAAAAGACCAAGACGATGTCCAAAAGTAAGATGGGAGGATGAAATCAAAAAATGTGTTGGAGCAACATGGAGAAGAGAGGCTGCAACCGCAGTACCTGGAAGATCATTGGGAAGGTCTTCAACCAGCAGTGAATCGAGATGGGCAAAGATGATAATGGTGATGAAGCATATCTTGTATGAATATGTGTGTATTTTAATAATCAAGAAAATGGATCAAATATTTTTTTACTGAAATTGCAGTGGTTATATGGAACAATTGCCCAGCAGAACGGGTGGAGGATAATTCAACAAGTTATTACCACCTGGTTCGTTATTTAAAGGACAACTTTAACAAGTCCTGTTTTTAAATAACTGGAAGGCTCAAATAGTTGCACTGGTTGGGTTTCCCTTTTTAGTAGGGAGGGCAGAAATGTAAACAGTTCTGACTTTTAAAAGGTCTGTTCCACCAAAATGAACTAATGGCGGTGATGTATGTAATGGGTTAAATCTATAGCTTTGTGAATGTCTTCATATTGGCATTGCAAAATGTGGCACTTTTTGTTTATTTCGCAATTTTTTTTTTAAGAAGATCACATTGCTCCAAACTTCGCCAATTTTGTCACTTACTGCGCACCAGAATTTTGCAGAAACGGAAGCGTATGAAGACCCCTTCGACTTGGCACAGCGATTGGGGGAAAAAAAACATTTAAAAGTCACAAGTTTGCAGATTTTCACAAAATGTTTTGCTAAAAATATAGTCGAAGTTCGCCTGATTGATACTTACAATTTATTTAAGTATTGTGTTAAATGTTAAACTTTTCAGTCTTCCATTATAATCAGATTTCACTAAGTGCTTTATCTAATCTGTTTTGTAATAAAACTGTTTGTCAAACCGCTTCTACTGGAAGAAAAAAAATGTAGTCCCTCTGTGCCCAGAATATAGTGATGCTGTGAATAGCAGTATTTAAAGCACTATGAGCCAATGTTGGAGTACAATAAGGGATTGGCAAGAAAGAGAACTACAGTAATCCCGATAACAACATCGCTTTAAAGCAAAGCTTTAATTTTAACTAGAATTAAGGGACATGTTTACTAAAATGTGTTAAGCATTGAAACAGTTTACGTTGCTATAAGACACTTTATGAGCCATTCACTTGAATACCCAAAATATTTTTAAGGATGCCAGTTACATTGGGAAGTTGTTTAGAAGACCTTTTTGTTTTGGTCTTCACAAATGGTCCTGCCCTTGCAAATGTATCATCTCATTTTTAAAACCACCATTGGCTTAAAGCTGTCCTTTTTGAACTGAAGCCAGATGGTAAATCTATCGAACAGGGCAAACATTTTTGGGACTAAACGCCTAAGATCAAAGGTTTCGGATTTCAGGGTAAGTAGAGAAGGTATGGAACCCAGGTGGGCCTCAATGTCCTTATCTGCTGTCAATGTCTGTGTTTCTATTGCAGCACTGCTCTTTAGTATTACTTTTGATTCCTATTGTTAATTATTGTTGATTTGTAGATTGTCAGCTTATTATGCAATGTACAATGGTTATACAAGAAAGCAGCACACAATACACCTAATTTAGCACTTAAAAAAACTATTGCTATAAAGAGTCACATGTAGCAAACTCCTGTGATGGCCACTTTGTAGTTGATAGAATAAGCCCTTAAATAGCTTTTGTTGCTCTAATTCAGGGGTACTCAACTGCAGTCCTCAAGCCCCCCAACAAGTCGTGTTTTCGGGAATATCCCTGCTTCAGCACAGGTAGCTTAATCAGTGCCTGCTTCAGCACAGGTGGCTCATTCAGTCCATGTTTCAGCACAAGTGGCTCAATCAGAGGCTCAGTCAATCGAGCCACCTGTGCTGAAGCTGGGTTATCGTGAAAACCTGACCTGTTTGGGAGGATAGAGGACTGGTGCTGAGCGCTCCCTGTTCTAATTTACTACTACAAGAGATTTTCATAAATGTCTGTTTCTCAAGCAAGAAAATATTGGGTGGTATAATATAGTTTCCGAAAATAATGGAACAAAAGATAACTCGGTAGCAGGGGCAGACAGTTCAGTGGGTGACTTCATTAAGACAATGTGTAGATGTTTATTTATATATAAAAGTTCTCAGAGAGTTACGGAACTGGGTTACTTGATTCCCTTACAGAACAATAATGAGATTTATATTTGCATTTGCTTCCTTTTTCTTTTAGCATCACTGAAACCTGCCTGAGATGGGGCCGTCCTATTTACCGGTGTTGGCAGCTTCGTTAGAAAGATTCAATCACCCTTAAATCAGGTTTGACGTTGTTATTTTTTATTACGGGATTGAAGCAGGGGTCTTTGGAGCTGGACTGCGTTCATTTCAGTTCCGGGACCCGCCTGCTTCCAGGGAAAGTTACCTCCGTAGTGGAGCCGATATCTCTGCAGTCAGGGAAACTGATTTAATGACAGCTTTAAAAGTCCAGCGTCACGCGGACCAATAGGAAGCCGTGACGTCATCCGGTGCGGCTTCCTATTGGCCAGCGTGAACGGGACATTTAAACTACACGGGGAAACCGGCCCCCCTACGGAGGTCAGTATTTCCAGAAGCAGGGGGTCACTGCAGCTGAAATTAACACAGTTCAGCTCCGGAGACCCCCTGCTTCAATCCTGTAATAATATATATATTATTTTAAATGGAACCAGTATTACTGCTTTAACTTATCTTATATTTACAGGCAGTCCTCGGTTATCCGACACAATGCATTACTCAAAATGGCGTTGGATAGCGAAACGTTGTAAAGAGAAACACGTTTTCCCATAGGAACACTATTTAAATGAAAGGTTCCGTTCCTAAAGGCATTTTTAATGCTAAAATGCACAAAATATTTTACGCAGACAACAAGATATGCAGCACACACATAAATTATATAGTGCATATACTGTATTATATATATAATATAACATAATATAAAAATATAATATATTATATAGTATAATATAGTATAATATATATATATATAATATATATATAAACAACTTTGCAAGGCGTCATTAGAGCGTTGGATAAGCCGTTTTGGCATTGTAAAAATGAACATAGGTATGCATTGCATAGCGTTGTAAAACGAAGCGTTGTAAAACGAGGACTGCCTGTATATATTGTGACAAATGAATATGTACCACTTTTCTCTAGGTACATGGATTGCAATCAGATCAGCCACTTATTTTTTATATGTTTATCTAATGGCATCATAATTAATTTGCAAACAAAGAGTAAAACAAAAAGTACACTTGTGTCTTGGAGAACAAAACATTATTATCACCAAAAGCCATTGGAGAAATATTGTAAAATCCCTTCAAAACTGTTGCGTACTATGGAAATGTTAAAAAATGAAAAACAAATATTTTAAAATACTTGCACGTCTGGTTTTTCTTTTAGAATAGGGTGTCAATCGGTTACATTTATCTAGTGCAAGGTTCTAAATGCAGTATTGGCCTTGGAGACCGAATGGGTTTTAATGGACGAACCAGGGCAGGGGTGGCTCTTCGACTGAGCCACTGATTGAGCCACCTGTGCTGAAGCAGGGATATCCTGAAAACCTGACCTGTTGGTGGCCTTTGAGGACTGGAGTTGCCCACCCCTCAACTAGGGTGTTCTTCATAGAGGAACAATAATAGTGTGTAAAGAAGTTTTGAGTGTTCTTCCCATGAGGGAAGACTAAATAGTAACATTACGCTTTGGAAATAATATGCCTGTTTTTCCCGGTCTCTAGGTGGATTATTGCATACTTGATAATAGAGGAATGAGGACTTCTGCTCATAGTTAGGTTTCCCTGCTGCTGATTTCGCATCTCTGTGCCATCAAGAGTTTGATGTGTAATTGTTTACTGACTCTATAAACAAGAAGAAAGGGGTGATGGGAATTTCCTGGCAGCTGTGGGAAAACAGTAAGAGGATTCTTACTGCACCTGACTATTCTGCACATCTGTGACTAATAAAGTTCCACTTTCCAAATCGCAGGGGTCATTTGTGGATGAAGAAGGCTGTGCACTCTTTTCTTCTTAATTGTTTTCCAACTCATGTTTTGATAATGATCGATTTACCACGTTCTTAGACTGAAGCAGAAGGAGAAGTTGGAGTTGTTTCTAAAATAGCTCTTATCTAGTAGTAAAAAGTAGTAATAAAAACAGTACTTCCTGCTAAGCAAAAGATCTTGCTCCCTATCTACTTGCTTCTGCCAGTGCAGGATCTTCGTATCTGCATAAAACATAATGTTTTGGTTATTTTTATAAACGTACAATGCTAGCACAAAGGGACAACACTTGAACACAACACTTTGGTTTGAAAAATGACATTAGAAAACTTTAGAAGAAGGAGCGGCTCAGTGAGTAAAGACACTGACTGGCACTGAGGTTGAAGCAGGGGGAAAATTTGTCGGCAAAATGTCTCTGTAAAGCGCTAAGTAAAAACTAACAGTGCTATACAAGAACCTGCTAAAAAAACTTTAACACAGGCTGTGCTGAAAAGCTGTTAATAGCGATAGGCAAAAGCTTATACAGATCCATGTCAAAATGGATTTGAAGCAAAAGGTGACACTGTGCTCATCTACATGTCATTTCCCAGAATCCCTGGCTGCAGTGGAAGCACTGTATGCTAACAGATAATGGTGAAAGGTAGGGTGGCAGACCTGTCTGAGACATGTGACTGTGCTCACGAGTGATATGTTTTATTTGCAACATTAGAGAATCACATTTCTCAAATGGCAGTAAAATCTCAACCAGACATTCGGAATTTGAATAACCGTTTAAAGTTTGGAAATGACTATGTGCCAATGGACAGCTATATAGCTGTGATGTTTTTGCTTATGTGTACACTTATACAATCCACTCCTTGTGTACAGAGGAATGAAAGGAGACAAAATTAATGTAAGTAGCTGAACACATTTAATGTTCATTTTTTTTTCTTCGATAAATCTGGTGCAATCAATTTCCTGGGTTTGCCCCAGTTTTACAGCCAGGAAAATGTAGTAAATAACCTTAAAGCCTTTGTGTCACAAAACCGGGGCAACAGCGGAGTGCAAAATATTGCACCATATTCACTAATCAAAACAAATCCATTTGAAGGCAATTGGGGTAATATATTAAGGCAAATTTGTAGCAAAATTGTTACTTTTGGGTCAATATTTTCACCATTTGTGATTTAGGAGGTGTCAACAGAAGGAGTTAGGGAGAAGTTCCCTGACGCGCAGAATAGAATGACATGAAATTGTGCATCTCTGTGCCAGAACTGCCAAGCCTGACGCGGTGCAAGCTTCTCTGGCTAACAATGTGCGGCACATGAAGGAAACCCTTACAGTTGACGTCAACGTGTGCAGAAAATGAGGCCATGTGTGAAAACAAACTTCAGCTTGATACATGATTGCATCGAAATGTTAATATTTGAAAGCTTCTGTTCATTGAAACAATTCACGAGAAGATCACCCTGTAGCACTAGAATATTTGTGATGTGAAGCGTTTTTGGGTTATGTTCCTAATGCACGGAGTTCCTCCCTTACCCTATATGAATGTCACATTATTCCTCTTTAATAGTCTGTGAAAAATACCTATTTCTGAAAGAGGCAAATCCAAGCGGGCGATTTGTTTTGTCATTTTTTTTAACTTTTTAACATAGGATTGTAACAGGGGGTTTCCGGACCTGAACCCCATTAATTTTAGAGGATCCACTGCTTCCCGGATATTTACCTCCATAGGGGATGCCAGTAGCTGCTCCGTTCAGCTAGCAGGGCTCACGTAATGGCCGCTTTTCAAAGTGTATGGCTTCCTATTGGCCCACGTGAGGTGGGAGCTTTAAAAATCGGAGAGATACCAGCACCCCCTTTGGAGGTAAGTATCTCTGAAATGAATGGGGTTCAGCTCCAGAGAACCCCTCCTTCAATCCTTTTTTTGTTTAAATTGCAAAAAAAAAAGCCGCCTGCTTGGATTGGCCCATTAAGTCGGTAAGTAGGTGCTATTAGCAAAGAAAGGATCATTTATTTGAGACATTGCTAGCATTGTGCCAACATTTTTTTACTAATACTTATTCAATCCTTTGTTTTAAGGATAAGTTTGCTTTTTTCACTGTCTGTTAGTAATAGCAAAAGTATTCTGGTCATTCTGCTCAAACTCCCCCAATTGTTTAGTAAATCGACCGTTAACATAAAGACTTCAACACCCTGTTTTAAAACAAGGAGGAAAAATAGGAGAAGAGTTTTCGTTCCCCCAGCAAAGGCTACTGTATATAGTAATCAGCCCCCTCTGTGCTGAAAGAACACGTGCAGAAATCATTAATGCCGACCCTAATTGTGCCAATTCAAACTACTAAATAGCTCTAATTGAAATCTCCTTGGCAGGGCAATGAACAGTAACAGAACAGTGCAGTAAACAATACAGTAATGTGTCCGGAGAAGAAAAGGGGGTTATTTATCATAGTTTCCCCAACTATAAAATGAGGCCAAAGTAATCAATTTAAATTAATAAAATAATTAATACCAACTTCATAAACTGTGCTATTTCCCCCCCCCCCGGTTTATCCCCCATGAGACTTTGATACAAAAGTAGCATAAAGTCCAGAGGTAGATTTTGCTAGAAAGTAATCCTATAAAGGGAGGGTTGTTATATTGGAGATTATCTGTTTAGTCACAGTTTGAAGGTTTGGCTTTTGAAATTGGTTTTGTCCCCTCATACTCTCCTGACCCTGACCTCGTCAAAATAACACCTGCAAAGTGAACACGAAGAGTTTCTGGTTGCCAGACACATGGAAAATAGGTTAGATCAAACATCTGCAAAAAGGACCCACACAAAAGTGTTCTTATCCCCCACACACTCGTTCTCTGCTGTCCAGCAAACCTCTTGCCTCTATACCATAAATAACTCCGCAATCACTTTAATTGCTTTCATATTTGTTACTCTGAAGTCCTAACCCCGACTCCCCAGAGGCCACTTTGGTGCCACGTTTTGCGTATAATTTGAGACCGATAGCTTGGACTTTAAACAGCTGGACCGTGTGTTTAAAATGGTAATAAAGCATTGTATGGCTTTGTAGATACATACATAGTAGCCAAACAGTATAGTACCTATGCATACACATCTTCAGAATGCACAGTATATAGTATATATAGAATACACAGTATATATATATTTATATATTTATGAAAACACAGAAAAAGAGACCTCTAAGGAGCACTCAGACAAATTATGCAAAATAATGATAGTAATTTATTAAATAAAAAAAAAACAGCTGACTGAAAACCTGCCTGGCTAGACAAAAAAAAATATTTTATAAAGAAATGGACATACCCAAAGAAAACCTAAGTTACCATATAACTACGATAGCTACGTCCCTGGCTGTTACCATAAAAAACCCAAACATGATATGACCAGTACTAGAGATAATATGACCACTATGGGGACAAAGTACCCATAGTGATCTACAACCGGCCGGTCGTGAAAACAAATACTGAACAAAAAAAAAACAATAAAGGAAAATAAATAATAAAGCTTTAAAGAAAATACATAGAATATGGTAGGAGAGGATTAACAGGCATGCTATACCAGTGTGCAGGGCACTTAATAAAGAAGACCTATAGGCATGAGACTATACATATAGTGCATGACATCAAAGAAACATTATTTGAAAGGTACTTCAGTGACCCAAAACACACATGTCATAAAGATGGGTAAAAAAAGGAAGATACTCAGCTCCTGTAATAGTATGACAGTCTCTGGTAAGCACAGCCACCATCCAAAAATAACTTCCAAGGGTAGAACGAAAATATAAAGTCCAAATGAAGTGCTAGCAGGCAGGCCCAGCAGCATAAAAGTCCCACCAACGCATTTCGCCCGCTAAGGCTACTTCTAGGATGGTACTGAAGGCTTGGAGCAAGTCCAGTTAAATAGGGCTACGTTTTCGCGCCAAAAATCATCCCACAAAGGTGCGTGATAAGTCCTTATTGATTGCCATGTCCGCATCTCAAACAAGTTGTTTTAAGTTCCAGCTAGGTGGCGCTGTCAGTTCGTTTACATATATTCTGTTCATTTTATTTATGAAGAATGGCAGGATGACATCATATTATCCCGCGATGATAGCAGTCTAGTTCTCGCACATGCGCTGTACAAACCGCCAGATGTAACAACCTTCTTGCCACCATGTAGCTGCTCGGCCCTCGTTATAGATGACACAATAATCGCGCGATTGAAGAGGTTCAATCCTCGCGCATGCGCAGTGTCACTTAATATATCGAGTAGCCAAGTTTGAAAGTCAGACGGCTGTACAATCAATGCGCTGCCAATAAAGATGGAATTTGCATACAGAGCAGCATCAGCCCAACCAAGATGATAAAGAGTCCTAATCACAGAGTAATTTATTAAATCAAAAAAAAAATGATGAAAAACAAAAACAGCTGCCTGAAAACCTGCCGGCTAGACAAAAAAATATTTTATAAAGAAATGGACATACCCAAAGAAAACCTAAGTTACCATATAACTACGATAGCTACGTCCCTGGCTGGTACCAGTAGCATAGTCAGATATGCGCGGTCCCCCGGACTAGAGCTATGCCCCTGGCTGGTACCAGTAGCGTAGTCAGACATGCGCGGGCCCCCGGGCGATAGCTACGACCCTGGCTGGTACCAGTGGTGTAGTTAAACATGTGCGGGCCCCCGGGCAATAATTACGCCCCCTAGCTGGTACTAAATTGTTTTTGGAATCGATTTGTTACATGTGAGTTGCCTATGACTTTTTGTTTTAAATGTAGGTTTTGTCGAAGCGTTGAAGACTATGGGCCTCATGCAGTAAGCGCCGATAAGGCTTTTATTGGCATTTTCCCGCCAAAATTGGATTTGAGATTCAGTAGGCGCCGATAAGTGCTCAAAATCTGCAGTTTTTCTTGCCGATAAAAATGTATCGGCATGCGGCTGCCGATAACCCACTTATCGGCACTTTTCTGCACTTTTTGAAATCGGCTGTATTCAAGTAGCCCCGATCAGCTTATCGGTGCTGATCGGCACTCAGAAATGGAGATTTCTTCGGCAATTGGTCCCGCCAACTAAAGTTGGCAAGTTGGAGGGGAGAAGGATCGGCAAGGTTGCCGGGACGGCACTTAGAAAAAAAAGCTCATCTCTACATCAATGGAGTCAATGGTGCAGGGACTTATAACATTATAGGACTGTTTACGTTCTATTGCTCATAATAAAAATGTGCTTGGCATTACAGTGTCGAGGTCATTCACTTCATCGTGCCACCCCTTACGTTTATTATTTGCATAACATTGTACTTTTCAATGTTATGATGATTTGCGTGTCACATTAGTCTTAATGTTATGATGTGTCAAGGGAAAATCCTATACTCAACTCTTAAAGGAACAGGTCACATCATATCAAACATGTTACTTAAGTGTGCTTCAATTTATTATATGATGTAACACATTTCACACATCTAACAGATCCAGCGTATAGTAATGTTGCTATACATTATACAATGCTTGTAATGTGTAACGCATGATCAAACGTAAATGTAGCTGTTTGTTTTCATGTTTACATGTACTTTGTGACCTCCCTCTTTTGATGTCGTTCGCAATTGGACACTCAATAACATTGCATGTTTACATTGTACATGATGCATTAGAATCACTTCATGCTAAGTTAGACACACATCTATAATCGTTACTCATTTTTACACGATTGAAACTGAATCAATAGCAAGTATCCTGATGGCATTAAATTATGCATATGCACTTTACAATTACTACATGTGAACAGGTGACAATAACATGACAAATTACACATGTTGCAACGTAGTTTCTCAACGTCAATGTCATGGTTGTATCCTAATTAGATGACTGAGTGTTGCGTTCAGAAGTGGTACATGCATTACAGATTCCAGAAATACTTGCCAATAAATGGTTCTACAAAGCTTAACATTACATCATTCTCAAATATCATGATTGCCTGGTGAACACACATAAATAATCCTTTTAATTGGTACTGGATACACGTTGGGAGTGAACAACACTTGGATATGTTAATGTAACACCTTGCACTTCAGCAAGTCACCTGACATCATCACATAGGTATTTAAAGGAGGGCAATTACCTGCGCATTCACAGCTACAGACCTGAAAATGATGCGAATGTTTATGAGACGGAGGAAGATTCTATTGGACGAGAGGCTTGCTGATGGAGAGGATGTCACAGGCCAAGGAAGGGACAGGGACAGAGGCAGGGACAGTGGCAGGGACAGTGACAGGGACAGGCACGCAGACAGGAGAGGGAGAGGTCGAGGCAGAGGGCAAGGAGATGAGAGGAGAAGAGAGAGGAGAGAAGTTGTGCCTCATCCTCGTTTGTACAGGGAGAGAACCCTGTTAGATGGGATGAGTGAGGAGGAGATTGTAAGTCGTTATCGTTTGAGTTCAGCAGCAATCTTAGCTCTTTATGAAGAGATACGGGGAGATTTAGATTTTGTGACAGCCAGAGGTTGTGCAGTCCCTGGGCTTGTTAAAATGCTGTGCTCATTACATTATCTTGCTTCCGCGTCATTCCAGACAACTGTGGGCATAGTGGGCGGGGTCTCGCAATCTACATTCTCGCGGGCCTTTACCCAGTTTCTATGTGCACTGAATAGACGCGCTAGGAATTATATTCATTTTCCTACAGAGCACACAGAGTGGCTGGAAGTCAGGAATGGCTTTTATACCATAGCCGGGATACCATGTGTGATGGGTGCAATAGATTGCACCCATGTTGCTTTCATCCCGCCTAGTCAGAGTGAGCATGCTTACCGCAACCGTAAGCACTACCATTCCCTGAATGTACAGGTGGTATGCGATGCCACAATGAAGATTATGCATGTGGTAGCCAAATTCCCTGGTTCCAGTCACGATTCCTCTATCCTGAGAAACTCATCAGTCTTCCATGCTTTCGAAGAAGGCTATTTTGGACCTGGTTGGCTGGTGGGTGAGTACATATTATGATGTGTTAACAAACAACTCTTGGTTTTCTAGGAAATGTTGTATGTAATAATGTTAACACAAATTGTTTCATATTTGTGCACGATGGATTATAGGTGACTCAGGATACGGAATTAGGCCGTGGCTGTTGACCCCTGTGGCAAACCCTCAATGTGAAGCAGAGGAGAGGTACAATGTTGCCCATATATCTACGCGATCCGTCATAGAGAGGACATTTGGGCTTCTCAAGACAAGATTTAGGTGTCTCGATAGAACTGGGGGGGCACTTCAATATAAGCCTGCTAAAGTGTCTGATATTATAATTGCATGTTGCACCCCGCAATAATGTACAAACAGACATACGTCAGGGCTTGGAGGAGGAGCATCCCGTCAATTTCCAGCTGACACTGACCAAACAGCCAGTGGTGTTGAGACACGTCTGAATGTCATAAACACATTTTTTTTCATGTAAGCAAATACATATATGTTCATAGTACTACATTCATTCTTTGTTATGATAAATACATTTGTCCAAATACCATTCACTTAGGAAACAGATGAATATGGTTCGCACACCTTTCTCTTCTCTGCTGTGTGGACAATTGCATGTGGCACCGGAATGTCATTCATCAACAGATTGTATTATACTTCTTACCACTAAAAGGTGTTGTGTGTACGTGAGGAAATAATGTGTACTAAATCTATATTTTCTGTACATGCTATTTTTGGTTAGACATACACAATAAACCTGTCGATAGCCAATAGCTAGTGCAGTATGGTTACATACAATTTTGCTTTTGGAGTGTGACATGTGAGTCACAATGATGTGTACACTATTGTGTATTTCATATCATATTTGACATATTCTAGATGTTGTTTCATATCACATACAAAATTATCAATTCTGTGTGTTGCTTACCTTAATGAACATGTCATGACAATGATTTATATTCATTCGTGTTTTCTTTTTCAAGGTATATCACTTCAATGACTGCTCATGGTATGTATTTCAATTCACATCTGTCATAAGATGTGCAAACCTCGATACAGGTATAGTTACAGGATGTATAAACAGAACGTAATGAAAAAGATGTGACAATTGAAACATGTCGTTTCTGTATTGTGTACGTGCGTTTAGCTACACTTGGTGGTTATTGTGCAGTGTGTTTTAAAATCATTAGGGACATTACATAACATGTAATTTAGCAAACGTAACAACATCCATTCATGGAATATAGGGGTGGGGGGAGAGAAGGGGATAAACCCTGCTCAGCTATTGATTATGGGAGGTTAACATCCATTGATGCACATGAGCGATGTTAACACTCAATGCATGTTTGTATGAAAAGACCCAAATGTTTTAAACATCATTAACATTGCAATGTATGTGATTAGTTGTTGTATCACTTCATCTTCATGTTGATTACTACATTGTCACATGTGTATGTATGAGTGAAAGATGTGTGTTGATTTGACGTACATGTAACATGTGTCAAAATGTTAACACCATTCCAAAGTATAGTTCTTTGGATTCTCAACTTTTCCTAATTCATTCAACACAATGACAATGTAGTTAATATAATTTTTTATTTCATTCACGTTAGTTATTCATAATGATCATGATCCTTTATAACTAATGTCAACATATGAACATAAATGAAGTGGACATTTGCATACGCACACATTTCAGCAACAGTGTGTGTGTGTGTGTTGTAGTTTTTGTGTGATGCATGTATTTCTACGTGAAATAATATAAACCAACATAATAATGTTGCTTTTATCATCGGCCTCACTTAGCTATGTATGTGTTGAACATTTACTAATAACACTAAACTATAGTTAGTCGTGTGAATAAAATGTACACACAAATGTTCATGGTTTCATGATCTTTAACTAACATTCATTAGCTCATGCATGTTAGGTTACCACTACAACTAAGGTGATAATATAAAATGCACACGACTAAACAGTTTCTATCACCTCACTATTGTTATTGTGTACGTTCAGATACAATGTCTACGAGTTGTTATGTAGCATTTACATTCTTTGAAAAGTCACACGTGAGATTATAATATATAGTAGATTAATGTGTTTGCTGAGTGATAATGTTGGTTGCATATATCACATGGCAATACATATAATGTTAGTAGAAAAGAACAAAAAAACAATATAAGTTCTAACTTCAGTGCTTAGCAACATCATTATGTTAATTAAGTGCATAGTAAATATTTGCATAACAGGATAACATTATGTAGTGATTGTTAATCTGCGCACCAATCATTGATAGCATTGTTACATATTTATTATAATAGTTGTTCGCTAGTCGTCACAATCATCTAATATAACGATTGGCCCATCTGAAATCATACATTAGTCCCATGTATTCATCCACGACATCTGTGAAATACAGCAAACACATGATGTTCAAAGATGGCACATTTATATATGTCTCAGCATGTCAACGCTTAACACATCTCTATATGATTGTGGATATTCACGCATAAGTAGCGTATATGTTTAAACTGCAAGGATAAAATTACAGATATAGAACTGTCTCATTTTTCTAATGGCATTGCTGGCATTACTACTGATATGTTTTTTCCGGTGCCTGTATACATTATAATGTGCGCGCACAACGTCTGTTGCGCGCGCACGTCACGAATGTGTGGACTAAGTCTTAGCGCATGCGCAAAACGATGTGTACGCTGTGCGTTCAATACATGTCCCTCCATGGTGCTGCTAGCAGTACGCATATCATGGCTGGAAGTTATGATATGGCAGCGAAACAAATTCACTTCTACACACGCACATATCTAAACTTTGTAAACGGACGTGTGCCCACGGAAAAAATGGCCGATCAGCCAATGAGCGAACAAAATACGTGTGACGTCATGTTAAGGCACCGTGAAATGCACGCAAACACCCCTCCCACTGAATGAACATTGGCCTCCAGCGCTGTGCACGCACCGCCCCACCGACGCGCGCGCATGACACACTGCACTGACCGTAACAATAAGCTACGGGCACAGCCAATACGGTTTCCCGCGCACACGTCGGTTGGGGGTGGGGCTTGCATCGGTAACCTTTTTAAGGACGCCTTGGGACATTACCACGGTCCCACGTCATATGTGGGCGACACTTTATTTTTATATGTTGAATGTTAAACAATAAGGTGTGTGTGTGTTACAGTTAGTGTAACATGTTGAAATGATACTTTAAAAGCGATAATAATCTAGGATTTAGGACTCCGTCACCAATGTGTACTAATGGTTCGTCATGTAGTATATTGTTATAGGAAATAATGTCTTTGTGCACGCTACATTTAAGCCTGTCTGCAATGTTAAGCTGTATCCACTCATTTGGCTAACAAATGGTGTATATTATTAATGTAGACATATATAATTTGAGTAAAGGCATAACGAAATTTTTTATTTACCATTCTTGTAGACGTCAAAACTGATTTGGCTGCAACTGCTCGCTCCAGGAAGGCACAACAGTATCATCCATGGTTGAGGCAACCGTTGAATCCTGAATCACACACATCTCCATGAGGGCGTCATATGGATCTGCAGTGGCTTCTTCAAACAAGACGTCCGGAGGTACGTACAGTTGTTGTTTTTTTTCCCATCCACATTGGTATTGCCCATATAAGTTTGGATACATATTATAGTAGTTATGTCCATCTTGCATCTGGTCTTGATGAATGGAGGGTGCAGGTATATCAGCAGACACGACAGTGGGCGCGGCTTCAGTGTCACTGGTATTAGGCAAAAATATGCTATTTAACAGAAGATATGTTCCATGTTCCATGGTAAGTTTAAATGATGACGCAACATGCCAGCATCCATATCGTTGATCTAGACGATCATGAACATGCTCAAAACATTAATTTGCGGATAAAGTGAATCGTACAGAAGTTTTCAAATTTTGTTGTTTGTCAGGTTCTTGGTAGTATGGATATTTCTTTTGGAGCATGTCATAGATTTTGGCCACGTTTGCACTTTTCTCTGGCGTTGATTCGATTGCTTCATAAATCATAAATTTGAATGATTTACGTGGATGGCTGTGCAATGTGGAAGCTTCTGCCATTTCTTCTCTGTTCAACAGTACAGTGTCTAAGTTGAGCGCATACGGATGTCTGCTGAATGTGTGAATAGTTACATGTTATCTTCGCGGTTTGTTCCAAGGTTATAATACAACCTAACTGTTATACGCCTAGGTTTTCTCCCACCAGAAATTTGTTACAATAATTGGCTGAAATTCTTTGTCTAAGATACTCTTTTCACATGAATCAAAACTTTTCTTTCGGCTTAGGCAATCAACATGTGCAAAACAAGTTGACGAATTTAATTAGAATAACAATGTGTGTGAAATATTCTACAGTGCTAGGATGAACAGATTTCTGCTTACACTTAACTAAAATTAACCACACACACACATCTCTGTTTGTCTCTTTTTCTGTTTTTCTCTCTCTCTGTTTCTCTCTCTTTCTCTCTCTGTTTCTCTCTCTCTTTCACTCTCTCTGTTAGTCTCTCTTGATATACATAGATATATATATAAATAAATATAATTAAATATAAATAAATATATCAACATATATATTTATCTATATATAATTAACTATATATTGTGTGTATATATATATGTGTATATATGTGTATATATGTATATGTATATATATATATATGTGTATATGTGTATATATGTGTATATGTGTATATGTGTATATGTGTGTGAATATATATATATATATATATATATATATATATATATATATATATATATTGCTACATTGAAGGGCTTGTGTGCAAACAGGCCTTGTTGTAATTCTCTTAACAGTTCATTACAGTTTATAACATTACTGGGTGAGTATGTTTGAGGGCCTATTTGAGTCAGCTGTGTAGAAGTTTTATTTAACACCAAACAAGGCCTCTTTTGAGCCATGAAGGCCTGTACTGTTCATTCTGATTATATATATATATATATATTATATATAGAGTGCTAAACTAAAGCCATTGATGTGTGTAAGTAGGCCTTGTTGTAATCATATTGAAAGTTAAATACAGCTCAGTGAATTAGGGGCTCAATCATAGTGATACCATAATTTTAGCAAGTGTGATATTTATATATATATATATATATATATATATATATATATATATATATATATATATATATATATATATATATCTCTATATATCAGTTAATATATATACACACACACACACACACACACACACACACACACACACACACACACACACACACACACACACACACACACACACACACACACACACACACACACACACACACACACACACACACTGCGTGTGTGTATACATATATCCATAGAGATACAGAGATAATAAAGATATATTCATACACACTTACAGATCTGTTATTGTAACCAAAAATCATACATGATCACATGCCAACATTATGAACTATTAAAGAAGATTAAGGTAAGTAATGTGTTACAGAGTTGACACCAGAAAACACAACATCAAAATGTATGCTGTTATATGGGTAGTTACTTAAAGTTGTATGTCAATAATATTAGCATGAAATGACTACCTACATTACCAAACAAACCCACATACATCTCATCTTGAACAAGAGCTAAGTGAATGTCAGCTTCTATTAACATGGCAAGTGTGTAATGTTGTACCATTAATCAACTGATGATTAATACATATTGATATGTTATTAAATATGCCTTAATTCAGTCAGTGAGCATTTCTAAACATTCATGTGTACAATGACATACTTGAATGTTATCAAGCATCTGTACATGATCATACATACACTATGCATGAAATAGTCTGCAGTAAACACCACCAGGACACCAACAAATTTAGTGAATGTGATTATTTATTTTTGTTTATCCTTTTGAGAGCGAGTCACAGGCCTGCTTGTTGGCTGTTGTGTTTGCCTTTTCCCTTTGCCAAGTACTTTGGCCTTAACTGTACGACTTGTACTGGCCTGTGGCAGTTCTGTGGCACTGGTTGTGGGCTGTTGCACTTCAGGGGCACTAAGTGTGGGCTGTTGCACTTCAGGGGCACTGGGTGTGGTGAAATAGGTGAACAAAAGAAAAGTGCGCAACAACAATATATAAATAACGTGATGAATGTGATACAATTAAATAGGTGACCTTGTGTATAGTATGAATATTTATGGAGCGTCTGCAGCTGTGACACCAGGGATGGCTCTGGTCCCCCCTAAATGCACACAAAAAAACAAGAAACACAGCGCACAACGCTCATAGTGCATTAAATGATATCTTTAGTAACCAAAATAAGAAGGTAAGTAATGTGCGTACATAAAACAAAATTTAAACAAGCATTTCAGGGTTATTGTTACCCAAGCACCAACGGACGCCTGTGATGGTCTCGTGGCTCTCTCCTTCTCACTCCAACAACCTCGATGTAGGGCCTGGAAAATCTCCACTCCAAACGCTGGTGTTTTGGCCTCTCGCCTTAGGGAAAGGCTAGTGCAGCTTCAGCAGTCCAGAAAAAGACCTCCGCTTATATGCGTTGTGCCCGTCACTGCATAAATCTCGTGTATAACGGAGCAGCGGAGTACACGCGGTTTTGCGTCCTGGTCGAGAGCTTCTTCCGGGTCTGTGACGTCACAAGATCGCGAGACTTCGTCGCAAGTCTGCAGGACACCGGATCAGTTCTCTGGGAGTGCTGGGATGTAGAGGGTTCGCAAATGTCATCAATCCTACGCGTTTCGAAACCACAAAGGGTCTCTTCTGATGAAGAGACCCTTTGTGGTTTCGAAACGCGTAGGATTGATGACATTTGCGAACCCTCTACATCCCAGCACTCCCAGAGAACTGATCCGGTGTCCTGCAGACTTGCGACGAAGTCTCGCGATCTTGTGACGTCAGAGACCCGGAAGAAGCTCTCGACCAGGACGCAAAACCGCGTGTACTCCGCTGCTCCGTTATACACGAGATTTATGCAGTGACGGGCACAACGCATATAAGCGGAGGTCTTTTTCTGGACTGCTGAAGCTGCACTAGCCTTTCCCTAAGGCGAGAGGCCAAAACACCAGCGTTTGGAGTGGAGATTTTCCAGGCCCTACATCGAGGTTGTTGGAGTGAGAAGGAGAGAGCCACGAGACCATCACAGGCGTCCGTTGGTGCTTGGGTAACAATAACCCTGAAATGCTTGTTTAAATTTTGTTTTATGTACGCACATTACTTACCTTCTTATTTTGGTTACTAAAGATATCATTTAATGCACTATGAGCGTTGTGCGCTGTGTTTCTTGTTTTTTTGTGCACTGGGTGTGGGCTGTTGCACTTCAGGGGTACTGGGTGTGGCTTGTGGCAGTTGTGAAGCAGTTGCTAAACATTGCACGACTGATGGTGGAGCAGTTTCTTGTTTTGGTGTTTTAATCTTTTTCCAAAAGCTGGTTAGTAGTAATTGTTGCCCTAACTTTCTTTTTCGTGTCTCATTTGTAGGTGTCCGTTCCTGATTTTGAACAGATGTAAGCGGTTGGATGTTGAGAGGGACCTGCACAGAACTTGCACCTACTGTACCGGTATCATCCAGAACTGGGGAATGAAGAACTGATGACTCTGGAGAAAAAGTAGCAGCATGTAAAGATCCATCTTCAGATGGGGTAAAGTGGAATTGTTGTTCTCTTGCTGTAATTCGCAACTGATTTGCTTGGCTTAGATTCACAACTATTGCTTGTAATGTCCTGTTTACATTTTGGATTTCTTTAGGAACTTGGATGATGACTCTTTCAATTTGTGACATTTGTGATATTGACCTTTCCTGCAGTGATAGCATCCTTTCAAGCACTGACATCATTTCTGAATGGCGACGATTTTCTTCACCAAAGATTCTTTCTTCAGAAGCTGCAATAGTTGAGTAGGTGTCACGAGCAGGAGGACTTGAATGCTGGGTTAATCCAGGAGTGGGAACATCTTCATGGTCACTTGAGTGAATTTATCCTTGAGTGGCAACATCTGGTTCTACAAATAAAGAAAGACATTATGAACTGCCATGGAACTTTTACTTGTTTTTCAATATAATGATAATTGTTCTCATAGTGTAACACATAACATGTTTCCATAATTTTTAATTTGTGTCAAATTAAAAGTTTATGCTTGAAGTAACAATGATGTTTCGACTCAGTGTGAAAGAAGAATGAATGAAAGTTTGTTGTAACCTCACAACTCCTAGCTGATAGTTTACAACACACACAATACATGTTGTCAGGAAACACTACATCTTCTGTGACAATAACTGATGTGAAGTTAATTACATGTGAAAGGCATTTATTTAGCATGGCAAATTAACATCTACAAATGTACACATTAGATGTGCTGCACCTCATACACTCCCCTTCCATGCTTGATGATGAGCTGGATGAGCCAGGTGATGAGACATGTTCAGTGTCAGGTGACACATGAGCTTCAGGAGCAACTATATAGAAGAATAACATAAGAATTTTATTGACATGTGTACATAATTAAAAAAATAAATAAATAAAAAAAAAAAAAAAAATAAACACAAAAGCGCACCAAGGGTCAAGATTTAATAAAACAATGTAGTAAAATAACAAGTAAAAACTTACATATAAGGATATATAAGTCCAGTAGAGCAGTGCATAGGCAACAGTCCAGGTGGAATCCTAGGCGCAGGGGGTAGGTGCTGAGGCTTACAGATCAGTCCCGCGCGCTGGGGCTGGCATGCTCGGCACCACGTTGTTGTCACTTCCGGGTTGCGTCTTCTCGCAGGACCCGTGTTTAGTAGCCCACCACGATCGCCGGTCCTCCAGCATAAAACTCACTCAGGCAAAACGAAAGAGTCTCTAGCTGTTTGTGGGAGTGCTGGAGCTTGTTCCACCAATTGACTGTGTACCAATAGCACTGTGTGAACTCCGCAACGTGTTTCACATGATACAGTGCTTTGCGTTGCGGAGTTCAAAAGTTTATTTTTTATTGACACCTGACGCTTGGAGCCATCCTACGACGGTATCGGTGGAGGAGGGGTGCCTTCACACCACATCAGCTGCAAGAGGGAAGAGTTGATCTATTTCAAGATCCTACTAGGAAGCAAGAGCGCGGTTTGAATTTACTATCTATGTGTACATAATTAACATTAAGTTTGTGTAGTGGGAGTATTTATGGCTAAATATCAGCATCACATATCGAAATGACAATGATATGTTTCTGGCAAGCTGTACATTATCCATCTTAACATCAATGTACATGTGAACCTAATTGGCACATTTATTGTAAAAACCATACAACATACAATGTTCATGCATGAATGCGTTGTAAAATTAAGTGTTCTGTTGTACATACACTGCATATGTTGTGTAGTAATCTAACAATAATAATGTACATCACTACCATGACAGCAAAGTTGACTCTGCTTATTATTCAGTACCTAATTGTGGAAATGTGAATTAATGTTTTTAGTGATCTGTGTGAACATTTAAGAGAAGCAGGTGTAGCGCTCAATGTGGCTGACACTCATCAACACATGCAGTGTGTAGCTCACAGATGGTATTGGTGTGATAATGTGGCGTATCTATAAGGTAAAAAGAAGATATGAGTGAACGAATGACTAACATACGTTTTCATATATAGTGGCCTGGTGGGTGAAAGTCTTCAGAGAATTACAATTTCAAATGAATGTGATGAACTTCTGTTCACCTTGTCAGCTTGTAACAACTGTAGTCCCTCCCCGAAGATGTGACACCACCATGACCTTTTATTTGGTTCTACCACCTGTAAGCCGTCCCACAAGACTTGACCCTATCATGACCCTGTGATCTGGTTCTGTGCCCGACCCCACCCCCTCTGTTCACCTCTATGCTGTGATAACATATTAATTGCAGCTGGTTTCACACACCGGTACATGAGCGAAATAAAAATCTGAAGTGAGCTACATATGAACACAATTAAATACCATATGGTACATGTTCCAATTTACGCTCTCAGTATGCTACATGAAGCGAAAAAAGAGCTTTAATTAAACATAACGAAATGGGTTTGTGCAAATTATGAATGTTCGCCTTGAATGCACAATCTTCCATGCAAGACTTGATGAGGCAGTAATGGCCTGTTTATAGGTGTAACATAGATTATCACTCATTTATATATATATATATATATAGCAACTGTAAATATTACTGTATGCTCATTTGCATGTCTTAGACAGGTCTGCAACCCTGTCTTTCCCCATTATCGCCCAGCATACAGCGCTTCCACTGCAGCAAGGGATTCTGGGAAATGACATGCAAATGAGCACTCAGTGCCACCTTTTGCCACCATATATATTAATTTTTACTTTTTGTAGGACAACTAGATATAAATATATATAGATAGATAGATATATAGATAGAGAGAGCGACATTTATACAGATATATATGTATGTATGCTTATATTGGGAAGAAAGTATAAGTTGCAGCAGAAGTATAGATAAGAACTGTAACCTACGATACGCCTAGTACAGTAACATTTGTCACTTGGTGGAAATGGAGCAGAATAAATTCCGATATTTCTGTCCCCGGGCAAACACACCACGACGACAGGAAGAAATTTTTCCCGCATCTGCTGGTGTTAAGATTAGAGATTGTGCTGGCGGCCCACCTCCAGTGCCAGAAGCATGCATCCGTTGTGCTTGTATTTTTTTCTTTAAGTTTGCCCTGATATCATCAAATCTCTTCCGACAATTCGGCCGGTCCCTGACATGATTCCCACACGCAGACACAGCCAAGGTTATTTGATCCCACATTTCTTTTTTTTTTTTTTAAAACTTAATTTTTATTAAAAAATTTTAAGGAGAGGGGAGGAATGAAGAAAATAAAAAATGGGGGTGGGGGGGAGGGAAGGGTACAGAAAATAGAGATGGGAGAAAGTTCACATTCATTTACAATTTTACCTAACAAGATTTCATAAAATATTCTATCACACAGTTAATATAAATATCCTTTTTTTTTCCCCTTTTTTTTTGTTACAACAAAATTAAGTGGGTATTAATTTGTTTGTTGATTTTCACTCAGAATCCAAGGTAACCACACCTTCTGAAAATCTGTGTAGGTGTCGTTATTAAGACTAACCATTTTTTCCATGTAGCAAATCTGCCAGACTTTATTTTTAACTTTGGAAATTGAGGGAATAATTGTTTGTTTCCATACTGCCGCTAATTTGCGTCTTGCGGCTGAAGATATATGGCACAGTAATTTATTTTCATGTCTCGTGAGGGGGTAATATGGTTTGTTTAAAAGAAATAACCAGGGATCCATTGGTAGGTCTCTTCTGAGACCTTTCCTATAAAAAATGGAACCAGACAGGGATGTCCCTTATCTCCACTGCTATTCGCCCTCTGTATGGAGCCACTAGCTGCAAACATAAGAAACAACCCAAATATAACAGGAGTTCAGGTGAAGAGTCAGATATACAAAATCGCACTTTATGCAGATGATGTGATCCTTACAATAACCAAACCTCAAACTTCACTTCCAAATTTATACTCCACTCAGTCGTCTTTTAAGGATATCTCAGGTTTCAAAATCAATAGTAACAAATCTGAGGCACTAAATATAAATCTGCCTAAAGATCAAATTAAATTGATTGCTTTAAACTTTGATTTTAAATGGCAACCGAATACGATCAAATACCCAGGGATATTTACCACATTTTTTTTTTTTATGCTGAACTTGTCCGCCCTTGAAATACATACAAAATATATGACGTTAATTATTATTATAAAAACAATCAGTTTCCTAAACTGCTACCTGTTCCAAGAGATACCAAACATGCTGGTTTAGGTGTAATATGTATACCACATGAGCATTTACGTGTAAACATACAAATGTAAGGAAGCTTGCATGAATATTGTATGAACTTTGCCAAAATTTTAGACTGATTGTTATGGTCGTTCTAAAGCATGAAGGAATATGTGTGTAACAATTAAGTTTAATTGATAGATATTATAGAATAATATTTTGATATTAAGACATCTCACATGACCTAGGATAACATGTCTTTGAAGAATCAATGCAAAGATAGACTTACCTAGTAAATGCCCATACAGACAGTCATAGTGCTCCAGAATCCCTGTGACAAGAACTGTGTTTTCCTCTTCATTGAACCGAGGATTACGTGGCCGCTCCACACGTTTCTTCCGAATACGTGCAGGCCCAGAGATTGGCTGTTGCTGACTGGACTCTCCTTCTTCCAATGGAAGAGACTCCAAAAGCGGGCCACCAGCAACCACCCCACCACCAGACGCACTAGCAGCAGATACCCCACCAGCACCAGCAACAGAGCCACCAGCAGCACTCGCACTCACAGCAACACCACTCGCACTCCCAGCAACATCATTCGCACTCGCAGCAACAGCACTCCCCTGAATCCTACGTTCACTCAGACGCGTACTCACACGACTACCAGTACCACTCACACCAGCATCACTCTTCCCACGCCTTCCGGCCATAACTCTAGCACTCACAAAGAACAGAAAAGAAATTTAAAGACAATCGCACTGAACACTTACAAAGTGAAAACAAGACAAAGATGTAAACAAAACAACACAGGACAAACCTCTCACAATACACAACAACTCTCTCAGTCAATATGAAATATGTAAATCGCCCAGCTCTGTGTGTGTCTCTCTCTCTCTCTCCCAACAACACAGAGAATGAATAAAAATACACACTGCCTTTAAATGGGCCACTCAATCCAAAACATGCTTGCTTCGGCAGATTCAGCAAGAAGTTTCATTGGGGAACCTAACACCACCTCGCCATGCACGCCGATACACCTGTGTGTGATCGGCAAATCATCGGCAGAGTGGGAGCAAATGTTTTCGGCTTGATTCGGAAGGGATTCGGCACTTATTGCATACGGAGAGGGAAAATCAGCAGAATCATGCCGATAAGGTACCCGTAGCGATTGCACTTTTTCGGCGCTGACTACATAGAGCCCTATATTATGAGTCTGTGTACGATTATTTTTTTGTTAAATAAACTAACATTCTTATATATCAAACATCATTTATCAACATCAAAAAATACAATTTTGGAATAAATACATTAAACATATGGCAGAAAGTTATGGGGTCTTTTTTGAAAGTAACAAATTCACCACTAACGGCTGACAGAATTCCAGGTCGCATTAAAGCAGCGAGCGGCCAACTCCAGTCCTCAAGGGTCACCAGCAGGTCAGGTTTTCAGGATATCCCTGCTTCAGCACAGGTGGCTCAGTCATTAATGCCAGATTGAGCTCCGATATCTGTTCTCGGACCTTAGTGAATCCCCCCCCATTGTTATATAATTTCCTGTATTCTATTGTTTACTTTGTCTGTATACAAACATATACATCCAACATGTTTACCGCTTTAAAGAAGAAATACCACTTTGTTTACATTTTTTTTTTACAAAGGGAACTAGATTATTAGACTCCAATGGTCGCACCCCAATCTCAGATACTGGAATAAACAAACTGTCAAAGAATCACCCTTGAGATGAAGTCTTGCGACAGTTTAGCCCAGCAGCTACGTCACACCTCACCTGTATCTGGACAATCTTAGCCAGTCCATACTAAATCCTACAGTCTCTAGATGCTGAACACAAGTTGTTTGTTCACAAGTGTAGTAAAAGTAATAGATCTTCTAAAAAAAGAATGAGGGATATTGAAAATAGCATGTGTCCCGGAATCATTTCCCTGTTTTAAGACTAATATTTGTACCTCTGTAGGTATGTACTCAGATGGGTTTTCACTGTTCCCCATGGATGTATACATGGATGCTCATCATTTTAAACTCTAATTAAGTGTAGCCCCTCTGGTGGGGACTACTGTGATAGTGTAAGGGTTAAGGGCCCTGGAGGGTTAAATTTGTGGACTCACACAGGGTAACTCCCCTCTCCCATCACATAATACAGGGTGACTTGGTAGAAACTAAGCCACACCCACTTTAGGTCTGGTGATAGAGACATCCCTACTAGAGTATATATACCCAGGTAGACGGTTCTAGAATCAGGTTCCTTGGGAGTAGGAGAGGGCCTCACTGTAAGTTATGTAAATATGTTGAAGTGTATAGTTATGTGTAGTAAGGGTGTCCTGTCACCTTTATTGTCTTCAGTTAAGGAACGTGCCCTTTACAGACAGAGCCCATAGTAATGACCAGAGATTGTTCTCTGACCAGAAGAGGAGCCGGCGAGTGCTCAGAAGAGAGTTCTCAGAGTAGAAGCTCCGGAGCATAGTTGGATTTGGCCCACCGGAGAGTCACTAGTGAAGCCCCGAGCCGTTAGGTATGCATGAGGTAGGCAGTGCACAGAGTGATGGGATACTGATCCATGAAGATACAGTGTACTCCCACCGACAGGTCCTCAGTAAACTCCCGATCTGATAAGTATAAAGGAAGAATGTGGCCCACAGTAAAGGCGTACTAATCCCCGAGAATAGAGTGTCCCCAACCAGGACATTGAGAAAGCTATGCAAGAGATTGCTAATCTAACATTACTGAAGGACACAAGTATAAGTACCTCCCCAGCATGTGCGTGAGAGCTACCTGGGGATGATATCCTAAAGAAGCCTAAGTACCTCCCTGGCAGTGACGGATTTCCCATTAGGCCTGACAGGCAAAATTTGTGGTCAGTTAAGAGTGCCCCATCTTAAAGTGAACATGTTTAAGTGAAAATATATAGTTAGACTATAGTTTGACTAGAGGTTTACTGGGGACTGGATCTTTCTGCAAACTCTTCTAAACAAGGCAACAAACGTTAAGCTTATCTGACCACACTATTATCCCATGCTTGTTAACCTGCACTTTTAACCCCCCTATACACTTTATTTATTGCAGCCTCTCCCAACACTTGACTGCACACAATTGCCTTTCCCATCCCCCCCAAATCCCTATGCAAACTTTGAACTAGTCCCTAGCATTGCAAATGCAGCAAAACCTTTTGGCAAGGAAAAGGCACACCTCTGCTGTTTACTCTGCACACACTCACTTGGCTCACAACAGCTTCATGCAACGTTACCTACAGTACCTCTGTGATAATGAACCTGCTAGTTATCTCAACTTTGTCCTTTATTGTGACCACATAGAAATGTTACTCTATCTATCCACTACAAACTCCTCCCTTCTAGCCTACACCTAATATCATCATACACCCTAGATTACGCAAAAGCCTTGCACTATCTACTGAAAGTTGGTGGCGAACACTGAAAACCAGCACATCAACCACTACACATTCTAATGGCAAACATCACAAATTTACAATTTGCAAACAACTACTCAAATTTCTATTTATACTGTTACTCTCTTTAGCAGGTGCTATTTAACTTGACCCAGGCCCCCCCTATTCAACTCTGTCCCACACACCTGAGAATACCCCCTTCAAATTCCCAAAAGTTCTATCTGTCACCCATATAAATATCCGGAGCCTGCTGCCCAAAGTGGATGAACTAAGAGCATGGTGCCTTATGCATAAACCCAAAGCCATCATTCTCACAGAAACATGGCTAACCCCTAAAACCCTCAATGCAAATATCGCCATTGTGGGATACTCCATTTCTAGGAAAGACAGGTCAAAGAAAGGAGGAGAGGTGTTATTTTATATTGCAGACACCTTAACATTTACACTGCAAAATTGACCCCAATGCCGACCCTCTTTTGAAAACCTAGTTGGTAAAACCTGCCTCCCCTTTTCTAAGATTGTCTTGATTGCTGGCAGCTACTGCCCCCCTAAAGCACCACTACAGTCCCTGACTGATGTCACCCAGTTTCTTGGCTCAATTTTCTCTCTGAATGAGAAGATTAGCTGCTAGTTCTTGGGGATTTCAACTATAATTGTCTCGACCCGAAAAACAACAAAATCCAGATACAACTCAAGTCACTTAACATAATGCAACTAATTTCACAACCCACTCGGATAAACCTGAAATCTCATAACCATTCCTTGCTAGACTGAATCCTCTCCTCTAACCCCAGCAGAATCCAATCCTCTGGTATCCTACCTGACATTTTCAGTGACCATGCAATAGTGTACTGTGTAAGGAAAATCAAACCACCCCAATCAAGCCCTAAAGTTCTCCTCACTAGAACATTTAGAAACTTTAACCCACAACAGTTTCTGGCTGATCTTACCAACGGCCCTTAGTACAGATTCGACTTAATTCCCGACCTCGATTCAGCACTAGACTATTTTCAATCCGGGTTCTTAAAACTCTTTAATACCCATGCTCCACTACGCAGAATAAGAGTACGGGGCCCACCTTCTGTGGGTTACAATTGACCGTATAGCACTCTACCATTTCAGGGATGCCTTGTGGAAAAGCTACAAAGTAACTGGCACTACCAAGGATCTTAATAACTACAGATGCCTGCGGAATATGTGCACAAGGCAAACAAGACATGCGAGAGCACAATATTACTCTGACAATCTTCACCAGAATACATCAAATCCAGCTAACTATATCAACAATATATTTCAGCCTTCCAGCCATCAACAACCATGTAATATCATTATGGAGGATATTACTCTGACAAATCCCACTGACATTGCAAATGCATTCAATGAATACTTTGTGGGGTGTGCTACTAATTTATTAGCGAAACGCAACCCGAACTACAAACATGAACCTCATCCTTAGAGTACCCCTATAGCCCTACCCTCTCCTAACACTGCTCACAATTTTCCATTTGTCCTGGTATCTGAAGATGATATTACACAAGCGCTCCTCAAATTAAAACTAAGCAGCCAATGTGGACCTGACTTACTGCAATCTAAGTTCCTAAGACTTGGTGCCCCAGCCATTGCCAAACAGCTTACTTGTTTCCCTATTCTACTCTATTCTGTCTGCAGGCCATATACCTAAGACCTGGAAAACTGCCAGTGTTGTCCCAATCTTTAAAGTGGGGACAAAAACACTGTCTCAAACTAAAGGCCAATCTCTCTTCTCCCAATACTATCCAAATTCATGGAAAAATGTGTTCACTCCCAGTTAAGTGATTACTATACCAAGACAAATTTCTCTAGCCAATTCCAATCTGGCTTTCACCCCAAGCACTCCATGGTAACTACCTTGCTAAAAGTTTGCAATGAAATCCAGTGTGGAATGGAACTGGGACAACTTACTAGTGCAATATTCCTAGATTTTGCAAAGGCTATTGATAGTTCATGTTATCGTGCTAAATAAACTCCAGTGCTCTGGAATAGGGAAACATGCTTTAAACTGGTTTTCATTCCTACCCATCAGGTAGACCCCAACATGTGTCTACCTCAGGCTCTAACTTCAACCCATTGGATATCACGTGCAGTGTCCCACAAGGCTCTGTGCTGGGTTCCCTACTCTTCTCAGTGTTCATCAATGATCTTCTTACAGCTTGCAAGGGAGCTTCAATACACATGTATGCGGATGACACAATCTTATATACACACAGACCTAGCCTCACGGACCTTGGATAATACTTCAATGTGACTTTGTGAGACTTGAAAATTGGATTTCCCAAAACAAACCATTTTAAAACAATGACATGACTGTAACAATGGTATTTTGGACCAAGGCTACATTTTTAAAGCTTCCAATGAATCAGTTCCAGATCAGAACCATCGCTAATACCCCCCTAGCCCCTGTTACTAGTTTTAAATACTTGGGCATATGGTTTGACTCCTATTTAACATTTGGGTTGCCCATTGATACCCTTTATAGGAACAAATCCTCCCAAATCTGTTGGTCAGAAAGCGCATCATACTGCAGATGCTAATGCCAATTAAAGACTATGGGGACATAGTATGTACACGGCACTCCAAACTCACCTTAGAAAGCTTGATACCCTCTACAATTCAATATGCCGTTTTGTCATCCAATGCAACTAGAACACACATCACTGCAAAATGCTCAAAGAACTAGATTGGTCATCACTTGAGTCTAGGTGCAAAGTTCATCTTTCCTGTCTTGCCTTCAAATAGTTTCTGGGCAAGCTACAGTACCCGTCTATCTGAACAAGCTCCTCACCCTTACCACATGCAGCACTTATCATCTGAGATCTGACTCAGAAAGACTGTTCATGGTCCCAAGGTTCAGCAAAGTATCCAGCCGCTCCGCCTTCTCTTACCGTGCACCCCAAAACTGGAACAACCTACCAGAGACTCTCACATCCACCACCAGTCTAGGTTCTTTCAAAACTAAAGCTGTCTCACATTTTAATCTGGTTTGTAACTTATATATGCCTATAATATATATTATCTCTAACTGTGCATGCAATGTCTTGTATATAATGTATAACCCTGTTCGCTTAATGTAACAATGTATTTGTAACCATGTATTTGTCATCATAACTCTATGCCCAGGACGTACTTGAAAACGAGAGGCAACTCTCAATTTAATACTTCCTGGTAAAACATTTGATAAATAAATAAGTATTGTGGTTGGTACTAAAGTGTCCTGTTTTAGTGACCACATAGGTGGCACAGCTATCTAGCTACATTTTATTGTCTTTCATCTATTTTGCTAAATCCTCCTAATTTGTTTTTCCCACAATAGAATTTAATGTTACAAAAAATGTCAGATGAGCAGCCTCATCACAAATTGGTTTAACTTCTTACATTCATTCTTATACTGTGAATTGCCAGCCCGTGGGGCATCAGAGGGGCTGAGAATAAGTGAATGTTGCGAATATCCACAGTCATTCCGAGCCGAGACAATGCATTAACCTTTCTACTACCCTGCAGTACCCAGCATGGAGTTGTTAAAAGTTGAAAATCATCAACGCCGCTGTCCCCCCGGGGGTGAAAGAAAAGGCTTCGCTGGTTGAGAATCAGCCATCCGTGCCTGCCAAAGTGTTATACCCTCAGAAACTGTGCAGAACCCAGGGGAATTCAAACACAATTCCATCATCAGCAGTTCAACGCCATGTCCTTATCCAAAAGTCAGTTTCACTTTCACAAAGACTTTGCAGCTCCTGATTAACGGTTTCTAACACCATAATAACTGTGTCCGCACCCCAGTGCTTGTTTTGGTTGCTTTGTAAGTCAAATTAGAGCAATGCTTAATTCTGTAGTTCTCTTACTCTGCTGAAAGGTCTTAAAAGTGCAGTTCCACTTGGTGCCGAAGGGAATTAATGGCGGCAATAGTTTGCGTAGGTCCAAACTAGATGCTTGAACATTTACCAGTGTTTGTAGTTACAGGAGCAAATGAAAATAACACTTGTGAGTACATTCAGGGCTGCCCACAGGGGGGGGGGGAGCCGGGACAAGTTTCCTGGGCCTGGAGGCTGCGGGGGGCCTGGCTGGCCGGTGCTGGAAGTTTGGCCCGGCGAGAGGTGCCAAGTGTCCCGGGTTCTCTCTGACGTCAGTGCCTGCTGGAAGCTAAGCTCAGTTTCCGGCGCGCACCGGCATGAGAGAGACAGTGAGACAGTGAGGCAGAGAGGCAGGCCCGCGGAAGCAGCATGGGAGGAACCGGGGCCCTGCGGCAACCGGAGGCCTGGCAGCTGGACGCACAAGTTGGGCCAGACTTCTGGCCGGGCCCAACTTCCCGCACCAGGCCCCCGTAGCCATCGGAATGAGAGGCCTGGTGCGGGAGATTGAGAGAGGCCCGCAGCATCTGGGGAGAGATACCATCCCCAAGAGAAGTGTAAGAATGTATTAAGGGGGGTAGTGTAAAAATGTATGTGGGGGGATAGTGTAAGTATGTATTTGGGGGGTAATGTAAGAATATATTTGGGGGGTAGTGTAAGAATATATTTGGGGGGTAGTGTAAGAATGTATTTGGGGGTAGTATAAGTATGTATTTGGGGGGGCAGTGTAAGAATGTATTTGGGGGGGTAGTGTATGTATGTATTTGGGGGTAGTGTAAGTATATATTTTGTGGGGGTATTGTGGGGGGAATTGTATGGGTATTAGTGGGAATTGCGTGTGTGGCCAGGGAGGGAATGAGTGTGAGGAGGGAGCGGGATTGAGTGCTAGTGCAGGGGGGGAGGGGGGAGAGGGGTGAGGGGGGGGGAGTGAGTGAGGAAGAGAGGGCGGTAAGAGTGACATGGGGAGAGAAATACATAGGAAGAGGTGGAGGAATAGAGGAGGGGGCTCACAAGATCACCATCAAGGGGGAAGAGGAGGGCTTGAGAGAACGATGACTAGGGGGGGGCAAACTGTAGTCCTGGGCCCCCGGAAATCTGTAGACGGCCCTCAGCACATTCACATCTCAGACAGGTCTGCCTTCGGGCTTTTCACCATTATCTCCTAGCATAGAGTGCTTCCACTGCAGCCAGGGATTCTGGGAAATGACATACAAGAGGGAATATAAATGGCAGAGGTGTTGGTTAATATTATTTGATCCAGTCAGACAAAGGGCAGCAAAAACATCCCTTAACTCCAGTTTACAATCATCACAACGGTGTCAAGATAAATGTTGGAAAGGATTTAAAGATACTTGTACTTGGCCAATTTGGTTTAATAAAGAAATACATAAATCTAAAAGGTTTATCCTATTAAAATATCACTCTCATTAGTTTAGTTTGATCCTATTTGCTACTGCATCTTTACCTTATTGCCTAGAAGGTACAAAACTACTGTAAATACACTAGATCCCTATTGAAGCACCCTAGGACTTCTAGACAAAACTTGCCATTTAATGAGTATACTGTATAACTAAAACGTTGCAGGGAACACATTAGAAAGGGTTAAATTGAAGAAAAATCTATTTCCCAATGGGAGAAGACTTGCACTAACAAGTGAGTAACGTGAACAAATAGAAAGAAACATTAGTGAGTGGAAGAGTGTGTAAAAGGAACAAATGAGATTATATTATATCTACATGGGAGTAGATATTGTGAGGTGCAGGTACCGAACAGTCCTTGTATCGTTGCAACCGTGGGTGGTTGGTACTTCTATATTGGTCATAGTAAAGAGCTAATGCCTACCATCACGTTACTTACCTTTTAGTTTATGATTCATGTCCACAAGAACTTGATTGTACATTGTTCCGCACCTTATTTTAAGCTCGCTACATAGGGGCCTGATATTTACAGTGGTGCATCATTATTAGAAGGGCAGAAGTCGTCTCCAGTTGAGAAATAGGTTTATACCCTTTCTAATGTGTTCCCTGCACTTTTTAAGTTATATACCCATTACATGTTACATTTTATTTAGAGGTCCTTGAGTACTTTAATAGGGATCTAGAGTATATTGTTTAGTTCAATGATTATCCCTGATAGACCCCCCTCTAGCTAGTATCACATGAATAGGTTTGAGCAGGTATTTCTCTTTAGTATAGAAAGTACACCCAACAATAAAGCGATTGAACATCACCAATGGCCGCCTCACACAGGGTCGGCCTTAGACTTTGCGGAGCCCAAAGCATCACACTGGCAGCGGGGTCCCCCCTGTAAAAAAGTTAAGCAGACTTAACTTGACGAACGGCTCTCCTCTGACAGAGTCGCGGCATCATGACGTCACGGCGCGATGTGACATTTTGTTGCCATTGCAACGCGTTATCATATGATGTTGTGGCGTCTTTTGATGTCGGTCACCATGGCAATGTGATGCTACAGGAGGCGGCGCCTGCTCTGGAAAAGGTAAGTCCCCTCTCACAAAGGAGAACACACACACCCTCTCTCTGCCGGTCCGAGGGTCCCGCGTTCCCCATTCTCCCTACTCCTGTCAGTGCCAGGATACAACTTCTGCCCGACTGGAGGAGGGAGCTGGAGGAGGGGGGTTAACTGTTGCAGCCACCTCCTTACCTGCCACCCCCTGCTCTTTCTGAACCGCAGTGTCAAATGACGCTGTGGAGTCACCAACGTGGCGTCGCATGGTGTCACGTTGCCATAGTAATGCGACGTCATTTGATGCTACGATGTCGCATTGCCATGGCAACAAGACGCAGTGACATCATGTTGGTGACATCCGTGGCGTCATTTGATGCTACGGTTCAGTAGGAGAAGCAGGGTGGCAGGTAAGGAAGTGGACACAACAGATAAATGACTTCCCATCAGGCCCGATAGGCCAGAGAGTGCGGTAAAAGTATAAGGAGGCCGCCCCAAATTTTTGCCGCCCCAAATTTTCCCGTCCTAGCCCCGGGCCTAGTAGGAAATCCGCCACTGTAATATATGTAGCCATGTAACCCCAGGGCTGGTAATCCTCTACCTAATACATAAGCCCTGGTACCAGCACAGGCAGTGTTAGGTAGGGTTAAATCTATGCCCTTGCTGCTGCAGCAGTAAACAACTCCCTTGAGTGACAGGGGGGTGGGCCTAAGGTAGTAAATTCAAACTGCGCTCTTGCTTCCTAACAGGATCTTGAGGTAGATCAACTCTTCCCTCTTGCAGTTGATGTGATGTGAAGGCACCCCTCCACTGATCCAGTCGTAGGATGGCTCCAAACGTCAGGTGTCAATAAAAAAAAGAAACACAAAAGCGCACCAAGGGTCAAGATTTAATAAAACAATATGATAATAACAAGTAAAACTTACATATAGGGATATATAAGTCCAGTAGAGCAGTGCAGGGGCAACAGTCCTGGTGGTGTCCTAGGCGCATGGGGATGGTGTTGAGGCTTACTGGTCAGTCCCGCGCGCTGGGGCTGGCTGGCACGGAACCACATTGTAGTTATTTCCGGGTTGCGGCTTCTCGAAGGACACGTGAATAGCCCACCACAATCGCCGGTTCTCCAATATGAAACTCACTCCGGCGAACCGAAGGAGTCTCTAGTTGTTTATAAGAGTGCTGGGACTTGTTCCACCAATAGACTGAATACCGATAGCACTGTGTGAGCTCCGCAACGCGTTTCACATGATACTGTGCTTCATCAGGCGTATTTTGGACACCTACATAGGGGCCTTTTATACAGTCATGCTGAGATCCCAATTGGATAATTAGTTAGCCAATATGCATAGCATGCACAGTGAATGCAAGTTACCAGCTAAGTAGGAAAAATCTAATGGATACATATGGTGGTACATCAATGCATTGGTATATGCCAATATGTAAATATATCAGGGTATTCCTGACTACCTGTTGCCGAACTCCTGCTTGAATAACGTTTACCCTGATCTCTCCAGTCCTGACCATGGCTTGTCCACTGATGATGCTACCTTCTCCAGTCCCGACCCTGCTACGTACGACTACGAACTGCGCAATCCGGATCAGCCTGCGCGGTGCTTTTACAGCCCCACCTCAGCCACGCGGTCCGACCCAGGTTTGTGGCGAGCACAACCGTGACACACCCATACAGATAAATACAGTGACAGCCAATGCATTTTTTGGCAAATGCTTGTTTTGAATTGATTGTAATTTTTTCTATTTGTTTTATTGTTTGGATTCAATTGTTTGGAATTTGGATGGCTTGTTTTTAGTACATTTTAGGATTGGTTAGCGTTTTAAATTAATTATTTGTTTTGTTGGCTACTGGTTTAAAATCATTAATTGTTTTGTTGGCTAGTGCTTTTATTTATTAACTTAATTAGTTGGCTAGTGCTTTTATTTATTTATTTAATTGGTTGGCTATTGCTTTTGTTTATTTAATTGGTTGGCTAGTGCTTTAATTTCTTGAATTGGGGTGTTTAGGTGCTTGTGTGTATCTTCTATTATTGTGTATTTTTGGCCTTCATGCTTTTTTATTAGGGTGACCATTGAGTGCTATAGTGGATTATCATGCCACTATTATATAGGTATGACGTACCACTATGCTAATCAATAGGTAGAGGTTGGGTATAGTGGTTTCTGGGGTATAGTGGTTAGGCCTCCCGGGTTGGTAGCGGGGGAGGTAGGGTAACCACTTAATTACTATAGCGGTTATTAACCGCTAAGGTGATTAAGGGGTTAGGGGCCACTAGATTGTATTTTTTATTGTATTCTTTCTGGCAATGGAGGACATGGACCTGCTGTATGCTGATGAGGACGCCCTTAATGAAGGCAGGGGTAAGTAGAAAAGTTTATTTACTTTATTTATGCTGGCTGGCTAATGTTTTATTTTATAATGGGCAAATGAGCTATTATCCATATCTGGATAATTGTTATTTTGCCCATTATTGTACTGTATGAGTTAGGGGGGAGGGGGGTGTATTTATTTAATGTATAGTACATTTTTTTTTTTTGCCACAGGATTGGTACTGCAGGCCAGTGGGACCACCTGAGGACCCCCGGACAACCTTGGGGACTCTCTAAGGGGACAACCTGAGGGCCCCCAGACACCTGCGGGGACCACCCGAGTGCCCGCAGATGCCTGTGGGGACCACCCAAGGGCCCCCAGACTCCCACAGGGACCACCTGAGGACCCCTGGACACCCGCGGTCTCTGGTATCAATCATGTGGGGGTAGAGGAGGTGGGTATTAGTGGTGTTGTGTTTTTAATGTTAATTGTGGGTAGCAGCTGTTTTAATATAAAATGTAATATTAGTGAAGATGAGCAGGGGGTCTTTGGAGCAGAACTGCATTGATTTGAGGCCCGGGGACCACCTGCTTCCCGAGATACAGGCCCCGTTATGGGGTGTCGGTATCTTCTATGCATTTAAATGTCCTGCGTCACGTGACTGTGGGAATAAAATGCATAGGAGATACCGGCACTCCATAATGGGGCCAGGATATCGGGAAGCAGGGGTTCCCCGGACCTGAAATCAACACGCTTCTGCTCCGGAGACCCCCTGCTCATCTACACCAGTATTACATTTTATATTAAACATTTTTGATCGCTGGTGAGATATGCGCAGGGAGAGGCGGCTCTCTCTGCAGCTGAAAGAAATCGCCGGATTTGGCCTTTTAGAGAGGCGATCATCATGCCGCCGGCTACTCGCCCGTTTTGGGAATTTTGCTATCACAGGTAATCGAGGCTTTCAGAAAACCGTAATAGCAACGCTCAAAACACAGGCAAATTAAATGGGCCGGCGATTTTTTTTTTATGAACACTTATAGCATAGGCCCCATAGTCTCAGAATACCAGCAAATTGCAAACAGATACCGTTCTGGAGGGCTAAATTGGTTGAAAGAAACAAAAGAACCACTGCAGACAGTATAAAAAGGCAAAGGGGAGATGTATCAACGTAAAGAAAGTGCTGCATATTATTTGCTGCAAATGTAAGAAATTGTTTCTGAAACTTGACACAAATTGTTCGCCTGAAACATTAATGACGCCTGAGACCTGAAGGGATTGTTTGGCACAAAATACAGGATAATATTTAAGCCTCCTTGCGTCACTCCCCAAATCACACGGCGATGCAAACGGCACAAAACTTGGAGCAAAGACCTTAATACATTGATGTAAAGAGAGGAAAATTCTGCAATTTACATAATTATTGCTCCAAATTTACCCCTAAAGCGTATTAACCCTTTTAGTGCTGTAGGTGCCTGCAATGCTCTCTAACACTGACGGGGCTAATTGCACCTTTTAATTTATGGCTAATCATAAAATGCTTGATGATTGAAAATGTTTTGAGCTGTAAACAAATTTTTTAAATTTGTTATGACTGACGTTTTTTTTTTTTAAACTCCCCCCCAACAAATTTCCATTATTACTTCAAACACTGTGATATATTACACCCAAGTACTGTATATGATCCGGATATCACTGAGGAAAGGCGCTATTTCTTGTCTGGCTTAGTCCTGCTGCATTTTCATAGAGATGCAGAGTAAATGAGTACTTTTATTATAGGACATATTCTAAGACAAGCTTTGGATAGTTTTTCTCTCTTTCTCAGGTCAAGCAATTTCGAGAAAACTCCCCAAAACTTGTCTTATTATATCAATTGTTAGTCCAAATAAAAAAAGGTATCACCTTATACTGAAGTACTCTTTCACTCTGCAGTATCGCAACTGGAATAACACGGCTATTTCTACTTAATTCATAGAGATGTATAACTTTTCTAAACTTTGCATGACATTTACACACATACGAATAAGAATCCGATCGTAGACACACTGCCCAGTGTTTAACACATGTACCTCCATATTCCATAACACGCTAGCAAGGCTTGAACTCTTTAATGTCTTTTTATTACGTTTCCTCCAAAAACTTCAGCTATTTGGAAGTACATTAATGAAATCATTCGGCTTTTAACGGCTGTGTTAAGCAAAGCATAAAGCATTGTCATTTACACTACGAACTATTACAGGAGATCATCCACATTTACCTTTTCCAACTTTTGTAAGCATCTGATTTTCAAAATCGATCCTAAATTGATCAGCTCCCCTGGCTTTTGTGGTCATTATTAGCACCTATTCAACCATAAAAGCCAAAAGACAGATTTCTCTCTTTATAAGCTTGAAAAGCTACCAGGTCTACTACTTCTTTATAACGGTTGTTTAAGGAACACCTGAAACACAGCATCAACCGTTGCTACTGTATGTAGAGTAACACACGTGCACTTAACATGTCCACATTGTACTAGTGTCTGAGTACTGACCTGGTTATTAAGAATAACAGGACTATATATTAAGTTGCATTTGATAAAGTCAAGCACAAACTGAAGCCTTTCACTCGTTTTAGGTTTTAGAATCCATTTTATGGATTTTATCAATGATTCTCTAATGCTTTGTCCACACTGCCTTAACACAAACCCTACATTAGCACGTTATACGGGGGAATGTTTGCCATATTTGCAGGACATTAAAGATGAGGCTGATGTTGCAGTATTAGGCTACGCTTATAGTGCTGGCGACGCGACGGTCACTGGAAAATCAAATAGAGATGACTTCAAGCGATCACGACCAATCCGTCGCTCCGTCTCGCGCTGTCGTGTCGCGCTTACTATAAGCACGCGCGTCGGCGGCAATGCATTTGTTTTTCCGCGACGTTGAGTCGCTCTCGCCGGCACTACAAGCGCAGCCTTACTGCCATCTATTTGAAAGGATGCCGGTTAGTCAGTATGAGCAGAACAACATTTGTCAGTTCAGAATCTGCACCTCCTATTCATTTATTGGGGCAATGAACCTAAACATTAAGGAATAGCAAGAAAAGGATTATCTGTGTGGCAAGTATGCCATGTACTATTTGTCATCATAACTCTATGCCCAGGACATACATGAAAACGAGAGGTACTTCTCAATGTATTACTTCCTGGTAAAACATTTTATACACAGATAAATAAATAAAATCAGTGCAGCATCATTAAAATTGATCTAGTTTAACAGTCAAATTGTAGCTTCTTGTGAAATTAAGTCAATCACTTTATGTCCTGAGCATTACACAGCAGAGATTAATCGTGTCTGTAAACTCAGAGACGTGCTCTATACAAAAAATGTTCATTTTAAGTAAAATAAATGTGAGTTATTGCTCAAAAACGGAACAGTAGGTGGCAGCAGCAGACTCAGCTAGTACCATATGCCACATAAAAAGAATGGGTCGGCCTGATTCCCCCCCCCCTTTCCCCCTCTCCCCCCCCCCCCCTTGTCTCCCTCCCCCTTTGCAGACGGGTTTATAATGGGATCCCAATGGAAGTGTTAAGGCTTTAAACCTGCTGCCCTGTACAAGAGACACAGCCCTTGGCCACTTGCATATAGAGCTCTATTGAAAGCTTACGGCTTGCCCCAGGGATTCCTTATTAGAGAACAGTTTATTTCTGTTTTTTTTTGCACCTGTATCCCAAGAGAAAAAAAAATGATCCAGAGATGTCTCCCCATGTTTGTAACATCCCAGTGTGTCCTGGTGCTGCTGTCTCTGCCACACTCCCTGAATCACAGAGCAACTGGACCTAGGGTAAGAAAATGACCTTTGTTCTATCAACATGACTCCAGTGTAGGTTTAGCTTTAACTGATGTGTCTTTGATGGGTTATCAATGGTTGAAACATCTGTAACTGACAAACAACAGCATGCATTTCCCTTCCTATTTTGAAAATATTGCTTTGGAATAACTGCTCTATATGCATACTTGTTTTTTTTTAAATATTTAATATAAATATGTTACATTTAGTTGTATTATGTTATATGTTAGTTACCTACAATTTGTGAAAGTAACAGAAATGAAACCATATTAACATTATTGGACTTGCAGTGACAATTCGGATCATTCTTTCCTGGCTGTTTATCACCCCTTGGGTAGTTTCTCCTCTTTGAGACTGAATTTACCGTTTTCTGAGACATCTACAAACTTTTTCCTATACTTTATAATGTCAACTGACTTTCAAAGTCCAACAAAATGGGATATTCCATCCCCAAATGGAATTTGTATCCAAAAATAGATTTAAACATTATTTGGCAAAATGTCTCCAATGTCTTTGAGGACAAAATTAATATTTTCATATAATAAAACGGATGGTTTCTTGTTAGTGCTAGTTTATAGTCATCAAGCATTTGAGAAAACATTGTTATTAACAATATCTGATTGTTTCTTATTTCCAAGCTTTTTCTTTCTTAGTACAATTTATCAATTAGTTTAACAATATTTTTGTCAAAAGTACATTCTCATTCTCCTGTAAACTGTTTCCTTAGTTTTCCTTTTATTTCCAGATATTAAGGTACATTCTTTGACATTAACCCTATTGGGCCTGCAGGGCACTAAACCCTCATAGAATCAGTATAAATGCAGAACAAAGTCTATATTTATTTTACACAGATATATTCTACACAGAACAGATAGTATTTCTATTATATACATAGTAATCAGTATCTGCATTTAATGAAGAGAAATGCGTTTGTAGCGCACTGTGTATCTGCAGTATATGTACTGCACTGTGTATCTGCATTATATGTAGCGCACTGTGTATCTGCAGTATATGTACCACACTGTGTATCTGCAGTATATGTACCACACTGTGTATCTTCAGTATATGTACCACACTGTGTATCTGCAGTATATGTACCACACTGCGTATATGCAGTATATGTACCGCACTGTGTATCTGCATTAAATGTAGCGCACTGCGCATCTGCATTATATGTAGTGCACTGCGCATCTGCATTATATGTAGTGCACTGCCTATCTGCATTATATGTACCGCACTGTGTATCTGCATTATATGTACCGCACTGTGTATCTGCATTATATGTAGCGCACTGCGCATCTGCATTATATGTAGCGCACTGCCTATCTGCATTGTAGCGCACTGCGAATCTGCATTATATGTACCGCACTGTGTATCTGCATTATATGTAGCGCACTGCCTATCTGCATTATATGTACCGCACTGTGTATCTGCATTATATGTACCGCACTGCATATCTGCATTATATGTAGCGCACTGCGAATCTGCATTAGGCCCGGGCCATAGAGGGGTGGGGAGAGCGGAGGCGCGCTAACGCTGAGGCTCGCCTGCTTCAGTCAGCGCGATTGCACGGACTTGCAGGCGAGCCAGCGTGTGCGAAGGGAGCCGGGGGGAGGTGGTTGGAGGCGGGGCAGTGACGTCGCTGGGCCAATCGCCCGCGACGCACTGATGTCAATGTCACGGCGCCGACGTCACGGCGCCGTGACGTTGACGCTGCTGTGCCGTGATTGGAGGTTTTCAGCCGACAGCGCGCTGAAAAACAGCTTGGCGCTCGGCTGAAAACTCCAAAGCCTGAGCACGCCTGCGGACGCTCGCGTGAGCCCCCTCTCAAGGCATCCTCATTGAGGATGCAGGGGCTCAGCGCGGAGCATCAGCACGCCTCAGCACGGCTGGTCCATCTATGGACGCAGCCTTATATGAAGCGCACTGCCTATCTGCAGTATATGTACCACACTGTGTATCTGCATTATACGTAGCGCACTGCGTATCTGCATCATATGTAGGCACTGCATATCTGCATTAAATGTAGGGCACTGCATATCTGCATTATATGTAGCGCACTGCGAATCTGCATTATATGTAGCGCACTGTGTATCTGCATTATATGTAGCGCACTGCGTATCTGCAGTATATGTACCACACTGCCTATCTGCACTATATGTAGCGCACTGCGTATCTGCAGTATATGTACCACACTGCCTATCTGCACTATATGTAGCGCACTGCACATCTGCATCATATGTAGCGCACTGCGAATCTGCATTATACATAGGGCACTGCATATCTGCATCATATGTAGCGCACTGTGTATCTGCATTATATGTAGCGCACTGCGTATCTGCAGTATATGTACCGCACTGTGTATCTGCATTATATGTAGTGCACTGTGTATCTGCATTATATGTAGCGCACTGCGTATCTGCAGTATATGTAACGCACTGCGTATGTGCAGTATATGTACCACACTGTGTATCTGCATTATATGTAGCGCACTGCGTATCTGCAGTATATGTACCACACTGCCTATCTGCACTATATGTAGCGCACTGCGCATCTGCATCATATGTAGCGCACTGCGAATCTGCATTATACATAGGGCACTGCATATCTGCATCATATGTAGCGCACTGTGTATCTGCATTATATGTAGCGCACTGCGTATCTGCAGTATATGTACCGCACTGTGTATCTGCATTATATGTAGTGCACTGTGTATCTGCATTATATGTAGCGCACTGCATATCTGCATTAAACGTAGCGTACTGCGCATCTGCATCATATGTAGCGCACTGTGTATCTGCATTATATGTAGCGCACTGTGCATCTGCATCATATGTAGCGCACTGTGTATCTGCATCATATGTAGCGCACTGCGCATCTGCATCATATGTAGCGCACTGTGTATCTGCATTATATGTAGCGCACTACGTATCTGCATCATATGTAGCGCACTGCACATCTGCATTATATGTACCACACTGTGTATCTGCATTATATGTAGCGCACTGCGTATCTGCATCATATGTAGGGCACTTCATATCTGCATTATATGTAGCGCACTGCCTATCTGCAGTATATGTACTGCACTGTGTTTCCGCAGTATATGTACCGCACTGTGTATCTGCATTATATGTAGCGCACTGCATATCTGCATTATACGTAGCACACTGCGTATCTGCATCATATGTAGCGCACTGTGCATCTGCATTATATGTACCACACTGCATATCTGCATTATATGTAGCGCGCTGCGTATCTGCATCATATGTAGCGCACTGCATATCTGCATTATATGTAGCGCACTGCGAATCTGCATTATACGTAGGGCACTGCGTATCTGCATCATATGTAGCGCACTGTGTATCTGCATTATATGTAGCGCACTGCGTATCTGCATCATATGTAGAGCACTGAATATCTGCATTATATGTAGCGCACTGCACATCTGCATTATATGTACCACACTGCGTATCCGCACTATATGTAGCGCGCTGCGTATCTGCATCATATGTAGAGCACTGCATATCTGCATTATACATAGGGCACTGCGTATCTGCATCATATGTAGCACACTGTGTATCTGCATTATACGTAGCACACTGCGTATATACATTATATATATATATATATAGTGCACTGCGTATCTGCATTATACGTAGCGCTCTGCGTATCTGCATTATACGTAGCGCTCTGCGTATCTGCATTATATGTAGCGCTCTGCGTATCTGCAGTATATGTAGCGCTCTGCGTATCTGCAGTATATGTAGCGCTCTGCGTGTCTGCAGTATATGTAGCGCTCTGCGTATCTGCAGTATATGTAGCGCTCTGCGTATCTGCAGTATATGTAGCGCTCTGCGTATCTGCAGTATATGTAGTGCATTGCGTGTCTGCCTTAGGCTTACGCTTATATTGCCGGCGACGCGACAGCGACGTCAGGCTATGGTTGCTGGAAAAATCAAATTGAGATGACTTCCAGCGATCGCGACCAAGCCGTTGTGTCACGCCTTCGCGTCGCGCTTACTATAAGCACACGCGACGGCGGCAATGCATTTGTTTTGACGCAGCATCACAGTTGCTGTTACCGGCACTATAAGCGCAGCCTTATATGTAGCGCACTGCATATCTGCATTATATGTAGCGCACTGTGGGGCCGATTCACTAAGCAGTGAGCTTTTGCGCTCGGATGGGAAATTTCTAATCCAGCGATAAAAAATGAAGCCAGACGCGGGATTCACTAAGAAGTGCATTTGGATAAGTGCGGGCAAAAACATGCCCGGTCGCACAAGCTGTTCCCCCCCACCCCCTGCTATTGTGCTTAAAATTCTAAAGTGTGATAGCTGATAGAAAAAAAGCAGCCAGTAAGAGCTGCATGGAGACGCTGTGTCAGATTGAGGCTATAGTTCCCACAATCTGATTGGCTGAAGTACCATGTGATGGCAGCCATGTTGCTTTTGGTGACGTCATGTTAAAGGTAAAGGAAGCACATCCATTCTGATTTGCTGGCTTCACTTCCTTTACATGACGTCACTCCCCCCCCCACCTCCCCCCCCCCAAAAGACACATGGTTTTCACAGCCAGAGGCGTGTGAACTATTTGCACTCAAATGTGACGTTACAGGACTATAAAAGCCTGTGCAGTCTCATTTTACAGCAAGAAGCCGAGGAGGGAGGACCTCCTCCTCCAATAGGATTACAAGGGCATGATGAAGAAGATACAGATGATGAAGAAGAAGATACAGAAGAATAAGATAGAAGACCCCGAAAGAGCCAAAATTGGATTACAATTTACAGATGAAGAAGAAAAGGATTTCCTGTGGCCCGTTGCTGTTTGGAATCGTGGGTTGGTTTGAGAGCTTGCAGTGACCTCGGGAATCAGAGGGTGAAGACATCTAATTATTGATTGGTGGTAATTCTGTTTTGTTTACTTCTTTGTTTGTTTTTATTTTGAGATTGTTGTGAATGCATTGGATCGTTTTTGTGATTGTTTTTTTTAGGATGACCAGTGACTGGCATAGTGTTAAATGCTGCCCATATTATATAGGCATGATGTACCCACTGTGCCATTCAATTGTTTTATTAGCATTAGTAATGTGTTTTATTTTGCTATGTGATGTGTTTTTATTTGGGCCTGTTTTTTATTCCTTCACCATTTCTTGCTATATATATGCTATATATATGCATATTATATGAGCATGATGTACCCACTGTATCAATGTATGGGTGAAGGGTGGGGGTAGTTACTTGGGGAGGGTGGTTAGGCCTCCTGGGTGGGTAGTAGGACAGGGTGGGTTAACCCCTTAATTACTATAGCGGCTACTAACCGCTAAGGTGATTAAGGGGTTAGGGGACATTAGATTGTATTTTTGATTGTACTGTATTGTTTGTGGCAACGGAGGACATGGACGGGGATGAGGACGGCCTTCATCGTGGCAGCCTGGTAGGGGTGAGTGCAAGTTTTATTTACTTTATTTCTGCTTGTTAATGTTTTATTTTAAATGGGCAAAAGCACTGTTATCCATATCTGGATATTAGTAATTTTGGCCATTACTGTACTGTATCTGTTATGGGGGAGGGGGGTGTATTTATTTTCCGTTTATTTATTTTTTTAAGCACAGGATCGGTACTGCAGGCTAGCGGGGACCCCCAGACACCTGCGGGGACCAGCCAAGGGCCGACCTATAGTAACATTCCTATGCTGTAAAAAAAACAAAAAAAACAACAACAAATTAAATGTAAATGTTAGGGGGCTATAGGGGTTGTTGGGGGCACTATGGGTGGGTAGCACATATTGCAAGGTTTATGGGGGTCAATTGTCACCAATAAAGCTGCTGTTTGGCCTTAACCCCTTCATTGCTTTAGCGCAGTGATTCTCAATCAGGGTTCCGTGGAACCCTGGGGTTCCGTTGAGCAGTCACAGGGGTTCTGCCTGAACTACCCGCACTCACTGTGCAGCCCGCAATGGCTTTCCTATCTCTCCCCCCCCCTCACCCGCTCTCAGACGGGGAGAGAAAGACTTCCGTGTCACGTGAGGGCCAAGAGCGGTATTCCCCGCCCCCTGCACTTGCCGTACTCCAGTGACTGTTGCTGTGCACCCTGGGAGAGGAGATGTGCGGCTGTGATCACACTGTGTGTCTGAGGGGCACCTCACCCTCTCCTCACTCAGCCCTCTTCTCCTCACTCACACCTCGCCCCTGCCGCTAACTGCCCGCCCGCCACCTCCACTGGCAACCACAGGTAACCAGTCTCTCCTCCCGCCTGAGGTAGGCATATGGGTGTGGGGGAGAGGGAGATGTGAGATTCAGGGGGGTGATTTGCAATAGGGGGGGGTGATGTGATATTTAGGGGGGGTGATGAGAGATGCAGGAGGAGGGTGATGTGAGATGCAGGGAGGTGGGTATATGAGGATGAGGATGAGGGGTGCTGGGGGAGATATGTATTTGGGGGTCTTTTTAAAATGTATTGGGGTGCGGGTCTTTTTAAAATGTATTGGGGCAGTGGGGGTCTTTTTAAAATGTATTGGGGTGGCGGGGGCTTTTTAAAATGTATTGGGGTGGTGGAGGTCTTTTTAAAATGCATTGGGGCGGCGGGGGTTATATGTATTTAGGGGGGTGGGGTTTTTTGGCATGTATTTTGTGGGGGAGATTGAGTGAGAGTGGGGTAATTGACGGAAGGTTGGGGTGAGTGAGGGGAGGAAGGGAGTGAGTGAGGAAAAGAGGGAGTAGGAGTGAGACGCAGGGGAGAGAAATACATGTCAGGTGGGAGGGGGGAGAGTGAGTGAGACAGAGGGGAGAGAAATACATGGGTAGAGGGTGGGAAATAGAGAAGGCTCGTGAGGTGTGAAATTATGTGATTTACCCCTGTCGAACCTAATATGTATCAGCCAGATAGGGGTTCCCAGAGATTTTTCGAAATACTTCAAGGGTTCCTCCAAACAAAAAAGGTTGGGAATTACTGCCTTAGCGGCTGGCCGCTAATGTAATGAAGCTGCTTTAATGTATTTTTTTTAATAGTGTGCAGGAGCAAGGAGTCTCCTGAGCTGAACCGCTTTGATCTCTGGCTCAGGGACCCCCTGCTTCCCAAGTTACAGACCCCAGTATGGGGCATCGGATGCCAGTGTCGCGGCCATTTTTAAAGCGTCCGCGTCACATGACGTGGGACATTTAAATAATGGAGGAGATACCGGCACCCCATATCTGGGCCTGTAACTCGGGAAGCAGGGGGTCCCCGAGGCTGTAATCAATGCGGTTCATCTCGGGAGACTCCCTGCTTCCGCACAGTATTAATAAAAATCACATTAATGCAGCTTCATTACCATAGCGGATAGCCGCTACGGTAATGAATTATTTTTTATTGATATGTGTGTTTTCATACTAGTATATATGAGCAGGGGGTCTCCTGAGCTGAACTTCATTGAGTTCAGCCTCTATGGGGTGCCGGTATCCCCCTGCAGGATTTAAATCCCCTGGTCACGTGACGTAGGAGATTGAAAAGCACAGGGGATACCGGCACCCCATAACGGGGCCTGTATCTCATGAAGTAGGGGGTCCTCGAGGCTGAAACCAATGCAGTTCAGCTCAGGAGACCCCCCTGCATATGTACACTAGTAGTAAAATGTGTATATATATACTGTACGATCGCCTGTAAGAGCCATGCATGGAGACACAGCGTCTCCATGCAGCTCTTACTGGCTGCTTTTTTCCCTATCAGCTATCGTGCTTTAAATTTTAAGCACGATATCAGGGGAAAATAACACCTCGCACAATCGGGCATGTTTTTGCCCGCACCTACCCGCATGCGCCTCACGTTTTAGTGAATCCCGCGTCTGGCTTCATTTTTTATCGTGGGATTACAAATTTCCCAGTCGTGCGCAAAAGCTCAAGAATCGCCCCCTGTATCTTTACTCACTGCTCAGTGATCCGCAGAGCCCCGACGCGCAGAGCCCCGACGCGCAGAGCCCAGACCCGCAGAGCTCCATTAAAGCAGCAATCCAGGTTTCAGTTTAAAAAAATGTATTACAGGATTGAAGCAGGGGGTCTCCGGAGCGGAACCACTGATTTCAGCTCTGGGGACCCCCTGCCTCCGGAGATACTTACCTCCATAGGTGAAATGGGTATCTCTGGCAAGTTTAAAAGTCCTGGTCACACAGGCCAATAAGGAAGCCGCAACGGATGACTTCACACCGCCATTACGTTAGGCACACTATTTCACTGCTGCATAGACCCCGGCACCGCTACAGAGGGAAGTATGTCTGGAAACAGGAGGACCCGGAGCTGAAATTACCAGGGGATCAGCTCCAGAGACCCCCTGCATTAATCCTGTAATAAGAAATAAAACCTGGATAGTCGCTTTTACTCCTTTCTAACGTCTTGTTATCAAAATCAGTTACAGAGGTTTTGCTCCCTGAGGTTAACTGAACCCACAAAGCTAATTATATGCAAAGTACTGCGTTGTGTTAGTTCCAAATAACATGAGCCTGTCTTACCCAAAGGCAGCGTTAGGCTACGGCCCCGGCGTCGACGCTGCACGTGCGCCTGCCAGGCTGGCGGCGCGTGCAGCTGTGACCCCCCCCCCCCGTCTTTGCAAAGCTGCAGGGGGTGGCGGGTCACATGGCCATGACATCACCCGGCAGGTTCGCCCTCATTTGCTGAACCCCTAGGGGGCGTGGCCAATGCTCCATCACCAGTTCTGAGGACAGTTTTACTGGCTTCAGAAAAATCTGGTCACACAACGCGGCGGCCAAGGCAGCAAGCGGCCCGGCCTCACTGAGGGGCGGTTCTTGTCCCTGCAGCGGGGACCTGGCCTAACTCCAATCCAGACCCTGATTACTGGGGGTGCTTAATTAAAGTTAAAAAAAGAGAAGACAGGAGAGGGAAAGAACCCTGTAAATAACGATATATGTTAGGAATGATTTAACTAACTGTGACCTTACACTTATTCAAACCCTTAATAGATGTATATTCAGGGTCTGCGTGTGAGTAATGCCTAGTTTAGCTATGTCCTAATGTCATATTAAATACCTGTGTTAACGTTACCGGACTCTGTGGATAGCCGCTGTTAGGGGGAACATCTCTTTTGCATATCAGTACCACTAACATCCGTTATAGGTGACACAATGCCCTCTCCAGCCAAAACCAGCATTTAAAACTGCGTTATTAGCTTTCAATATAACCGTTATCACTTAACGATGGGGTAACTTAACTCGTCAGTAGCGGAGCTCTGTGGATTTAGGCAAAAGTGTTTTACACGCAATTTAAATGTATAATTGGTCTTTACCTACAAAACTTACAATCTATTATTTTGCAGCATGAGGGGAAGACAGTGGTGACCTAGGGCCATATTTACTAAGCAGCGCTATTTCACCTTCCAGCACAGCCTCGTAAATAAGGCTCTTCACTGCCTATTCAGGTAAATGGGCTGTAACATGTCTTCGGGCATGAAAGGTGTCGTATGGAGTAACAGTTCTTAATATGAACCTTCATGGTCCATTCACTTGAACTGAGCTGTAAGGTGTCTTCCAGAATGGAAGGTGGAGTTGTACGTCTTAGTAAATATGGCGACCTTATTCCTAGGCCACCCATTCACCAGAAATATCAGTTCCAATCTACCAAAACAATCGGAGAAAGCTTTATTTTGCCTTCACGCCAACCAGAGTTAGACGTTATGTTGTACTTTTACGGTTGAGGACATGTTAAGAGTGAGTATGTTTCACTTTATGTGAGCCGATTAAAGGTCATCAAAGACAAATAATGACAAATGGGATGTCAGACAAGCAAGAACTGTACATTTAGTTATAAAAAAAATACTTATTGTTTCCAATTTGTTCCCACCAAGTGTTTTGGTAGACACCTGCACTGAACCTGTATCTGGCATTTGCAGTCTGCCTTTGCATGTATAAAACAAATTCTAGTAGCTATAGCGGGCTAGTTAAGTATGTAAGAGGAAACACACCCACACGCCTATTATTTATACAGTAGTACTCGTCTAAGGGACTGACTCAATTCTGTATCGACAAGCTTCTTGGAAGGGGACTTCTCCACAAGTCAAAGATCGCTGAGAATAGTTAAGTAGGGATATATAATGTTGATACAAGGTTAAGGTTCCAATAAAAGGAAACAATGTAAGCGGAGAGTTTACAACCTAATTAGTAGAGCAGAAACAATAGGATTAAAAGTAAATGTTTTTAGTATAACATCATAAATTCATATAAGAAGCATGGTTGGTAGTATTATTGTAAGTGCAGTGCCATTGAGCCTACAAGTGTGAAATAAGTGTGACAAATGCAGCAGAGAGACTTAGAATATTAGGCGAGGGTTGATGCTTATATGTATTTAGTGGATCTAGGTTTGAACATAGGAAGTGTATTTCCCCGGTGACTGGGAAGAAAATAGCGCTGCAAAAAGGAAAGAGAACAGTGAAAACGTGGGGTAGATAGAGCACACGGCCCGTGGATGCAGCACCTTTCTTCCCCCAATAAAAGACACAGACACATTTAACACGCCCCACTGTATATGGGGTATAACGGCCACAGCTTCTATTAACTCTAACATATAAATGTTATATATAACCCGTAAACCGAATGGTGCCAGACTGCCCGTGGCTATGTCTTGAGCCCACGAATAAACGTGGCTTGTGACCCCCCCTGGCTGGCCGGATAACCGACTCAACCACCATGGTAATATATACCAGACCTGCTATTACACCATCTACCCAAAACAACCCAGGGAATTAGCCCACCATCGGCCCTAGGTCTGGCACCATACGAAACCACACCTGCGGTGACAAAATAATACAGAACTCTGAAGTAACATACGTCACTTGTTATTCCTTGTTTATTTAGATATTTTCATATTTCTTTATTATCACTTGTTTTTTTTTTTAAAGGGTGGTACATTGCTAATACACAGTAATCCGCCACATATATAACCCCCAACACATACTGACAAACCCATAACTCGTGCACCAATGAGACACATTATCGGTGCTAACCAAAAAACAGGGAGGTTGGGCGGGAAACACCTTCTGTTGCTGTGGCAAGGGAGAGGAAGTACAGCCCCACAAGTACCCTGTAATATACCCCAGGGGCTGCTCCTTCTCCATGACATTGACGCCTGCACAATGACACTGGCCAATACACAGCCATAAAATGGGGGTGAGGAGGGGGGGGGGGACACCACTAGTCATGGCCTCCCATTCCCTAGGGCTCATGGCTAACTTGAATGTATGAAGCGGAATGGGGGAAACAGGACACGGTGTGAAATTATAGATAAGGTCTAGTGAACAGCTAGGAATGTAACGCTAAAAGAAACTCAACATTTATAACTATTGCAATTATCGTGACAATTTTAATTATTGATAAACTGATATATAGCATCAGTAGGTTATAATACAGTGATGGGTTTCCAACACTATTTTGTAATAGGAAGATTAGAGTTAGTAAACACAAAATCTCCTGATTAGAACTCACTCCCCTGTAGTATGCTGACCCTTTTGACTGCTGGGAGGATTACACATATTTGCAGACATTTGTGTTTTGCTTTCTAGTGGTGTTAAAGGAGACAGACTCTGGAAATTGCCTTCTTTACTTAACAAGTTAAATAAAGAGCCCAGGTCACCAGGAACCCATGGCTGTTCAGATGTCTGTGATGTGTTTTGCTGTCTCTGATCTTGTCTCGCTGATGGACACAGTCAGAGGTTCCTCTGGCTCCTCCTCCTTTTCAGGACAGCTGGCGACCTCCAGTTTTAAAGAAACACCTGGGTTTTTTTTTTTTGCCTATTTTTCTTGTTTCACAAAACCTACTGTCATTTTTACCAAATAGTGGTCTGTGGGGATTATTCATTAAACTGCCATTGACTTGAGAAGGAGTTTCCATGTGATTGTGTAACCCAATGGCACCATCAGTCTAATGAATAACCCCCTATACATCTGTTGATGTTTTGCCATTAACAATGAACAATATTTAAAATAACTATCTATCTGTATAGCGTGCCGTTCATTCAGATACACTGTTGCCATGCAATCCTGGTGTCAGAAATCAAAATGGGGAGTGATTATATAGGATACAGATGATCTGGGAAAACCTATTAAAGATACTAATTGATAACTACATATTTGTTCACAAAAGAAGATTAGCATTCCTGGTGTAGATTAGCTAAATTGCCGATCGATCGGCAAAGATTCGGCTCGGGGGTTCACTAAATGGCTGTCAGTGCAGCAGAAGAGGACCCAAAATGCAAAGTTCTATGGCGAAGATCATGTGACCAGGCAGTCACTAGATGCAATTGGTGCACTGCTAAAGAGAGGGCAGGGCTCAAAAAGGGGTGTGCCAGAGACTGTTTCAGAAGAGGAAGGGAATGGGACTCTGTAAATGGTTGCTATAGAAACATAAAATGCTTGTTACATTATAATACATTAAAAATGTCATTCACAGATTTTTTTAAATGCTATAAGTATTTTCTCATAGTACAGAACCGATTTATTAAAAAAAAAAAAAACACACATGTAAGATATTGCTGGAACTGCAGCTTTAATCTGGACCCCTATAAGCTTCTGCCTGCCGTATTACACAGCTTTTCAGCACAGCCGGGGTTAAAGAAGTGCACGGGCAGTAACCCTCCTCACAGACAGCTGTTTTAACCTTCTGTGTCTCACCAGTGTGAGGCTGGTTATACTGGCTTTGAAATGTGTAGCAATATATGCAATATTTCTGTGCAGTACACTTGAAGAAGAAACCTATGAGGTTTTGAAAGCTCTGTTCGCTATCATTTCACCTACATCTAATCTATTTCTGCCAATGAGCCAATATAAACAAAGAGAACATCGTCAGAATGCGTTATTGGAAGGAACGTGCATTCTACGGTTCTTGAAAATGGTAATAGTGGTCCCTTGCCTCTAAAAGGGACATCCCTGTGTCAGGAGGTACGGTCCCAGCAAAAGCTTAAAATCAATAAATCAAGGGGCTGCATCATAAGGACATTTTCCTTACTCACTGGTTCACTGACACAATGCTGCCATCGGATATTTATACATCCCCAGAAAGGACCGGGATGCCGTTATTTGTCTGACTCCTGGTGCCACAACACTATGATTTCTGAGCTGAGTTTAAAGGTGCCGTTTTTTCCACAAGATCCGCCCGGTTTTGTAGCCAGTAGACGTGCATGTTTCATTGCAGGATAAACAGATCGGGTTAGGTAGGAGACTGTCTGAGTCTTACCTCCTTCCTGCAGAGGGACCTGCAGGGGTTTACAGCCACTTAAGCCATAAAAAGGGATATTTATTTAGCAACTGTACTCAAAGGTGTTATTGCTTCCAACAAGTTTTTTTTTTTAGGGAAGAACAAACATTTAGTATACAAAATCTATTTTGACACCATACAATAATACAAAATCCAGTTGACACTATTTAAAGTGACAATCCAAGCCAGTGATTTATTTTTTTGCATTTTTTTTTTAACCATAGGATTGAAGCAGGGGGTCTCCCGGGGCTGAACCCCGTTAATTTTAGTTCTGGGGACCCCCTGCTTCCGGAGATACTTGCCTCGGTAGAAGATGCCAGTAGTCGCTCTGCACGGCTTGCAGCGGGGACATAATGGGGGCCTTTCAAAGCCCCCGCACCCATTTGGTTCGGTTTTCTGTTGGCCCACGTGACACGGAGCTTTGAAAGGCGCAGGGATACCGACACCGCCTCTGTATCTCTGGAAGCAGGGGTTCCCTGGTGCTGAAATTAATGGGGTTCAGCTCCGGAAACCCCCTGCTTCAATTCGGTGGTAAAAAAAAACAAAAATCTCACAAGAAAACGCTGGTTTGGTTTGCTACTTTAAAGCAGTATTTCTAGGGGGACCAGATTTTCAAATGTAAAAACCGGGACACATTCAAAAATATTTATAAAACAAATTAAATGAAACTGCGCCCCCCCTTTTTTTTTGCTTTTTTCCCTCTCCCCACATCCTCCCTCTCCCCCCATCCTCCCTCCTCCCTCTCCCCTCATCCTCTTTCCTCCCTCTCCCTCCTTCTCCTCCCCATTCTCTCCCCCATTCTCTCTCCTCCCTCTCCTCCCATCCTCTCTCCCCCCCCATCCTCTCTCCACCCACTACCTCTCCCTCTCCCCCCACTCCCTCTCATTCCTCTCTCCCTTCCCTAGTGCCTCTGCATCCTCTCACCCTCCCACTCCCTCTCCATCCTCAATCCCCCCACCCACCCACTCCCCCCCACTCCCTCTCCAACCACCCTCCCCTTCCCCACTGCCTCCCACTCATCTCCATCCTCTATCCCCTCAACTCCCTCTCCATCCTCTCTCCCTTCCCTACTCTTTCTCCATCCTCTTAACCCCCCACACCCTCTCCATCCTCTCTCCCCCCTCTCCATTCTCTCTCCCCACCCCCACTGCCTCTCCATCCCCACTCCCTCTCCATCCTCTCACCCTCACTCCCTCTACATCCTATCTGCCCCCCAGTCCCTCTCTATCCTCTCTCCCCACCCCCACTCCCTCTCCATCCTCTCTCCCCCACACTCCCTTTCGATCCTCTCTCCCCACACCCCTCTCCATCTTCTCTCCCCCCCACTCCCTCTCCCTCCTCTCTCCCCCCACTCCCTCTCCATCCTCTATCCCTCCCCATCCTATCTCCCCCCCACTCCCTCTCCATCCTATCTCCACCTCCACTCCATCCTATCTCCCCCCCACTTTCTCTCCATCCCATCTCCCCCTCCACTCCCTCTCCATCCTATCTCCCCCTCCACTCCCTCTCCATCCTATCTCACCTCCCCACTCCCTCTCTATCCTATCTCCCTCCCCACTCCCTCTCCATCCTATCTCCCCCCCCCATTCCCTCTCCATCCTATCTCCCCCCCCACTCCCTCTCTATCATATCTCCCCCGACACTCCCTCTTCATCCTATCTCCCCCCACACTCCCTCTCCATCCTATCTCCCCCCACTCCCTCTCTATCCTATCTCCCCCCCCCACTCCCTCTCCATCCAATCTCCCCTACCACTCCCTCTCCATCCTTTCCCCTCCCACTCCCTCTCCACCCTCTCCCCTCCCACTCCCTCTCCATCCTTTCCCCTCCCACTCCCTCTCATCCTATCTCCCCTCCCACTCCCTCTCCCTCCTCCCCCCCCCACTCCCTCTCCATCCTCTCTCCCCCCCACTCCCTCTCCATCCTATCTCCCCCCCACTCCCTCTCCATCCTCTCTCCCCTCCCACTCCCTCTCCATTCCTACCCCGACACCATCACATTACTTAAGGTCTAAGCTACGGCCCCAGTGTCTGCTGCTGCACATGCGCCTGGCAGGCTGGCGGCCCAGGCAGCTGTGATCTCCAGTCTGTGGCTGAGCTGCAGGAGATTGCGACGAGGGGGCATGGCCCTCATTGGCTGAACCGCTGGGGGGGCGTGGCCAGTGCACCGTCGCCAGTTCTGAAGGCAATTTTCTTGTCTTTAGAAAAATCTTGTCGAGCAACGCGGTGGCCAAGGCAGCTAGTGGGCCGGCCCCATTGAGGGGCGGTTCTTGTTCCTGCAGCGCACACCATAGTGCGCACTGCGGCATGTACTGGGGACCTAGCCTAAGGTACACATACTCGTTCAAGTGTACTGGTGGAGACTCGACAATACGACTCTTCAGAATCTGAGAGGAAACCCTGCAGGGACATTACACAGATTATCCATAAACAACTGACCAAATTCCATAAGTTATCAAACCCCAATGAAAATGTATCTGTGAATTTTAAGGGTCTCAACTCAAATTTTAAAAGGAAGTTAGCATTAACAGAGTTTAAAAGACTATGAGGAGGCATCTTATTTTTGCAAGAAACACATTTTGATTCAGGCTTCTATGCCTCATGTGGAGGTAAGAAAATAGGAGTAGCTATTCTGGTGGGGAGAGGTGTCCCGTTCCAGGCTCAGGATGTCAACAGGGATCGGAAGGGGAGATATATATATATATATACAATTGTTTATGGACTCCTAGTTAGAGTTAATGTTGTATTGGTCAATCTATATGCTTCAAATGATCCCAATCAGAATTTTTGAAAGAGACGTGGGGAAATTGGAGAAATTGAAGCTCTACCTGCTCGATATCTGGTGGTGGGTGGGGACTTCAAAATGGTCCAGAACCCTGAACTAGACAAATCCAATACTCCGGGCCACCTGCATTCTCCTGCACCTGCATTCTCCACAGGTAATTAGGACATAATGAAGGAATATTCATTAATAGATACATAGAGATAAAAATTCCAGAATTAAAGGGATTATACCTTTTATTCCCTTTTATAAGACTCATACGTCAGGATATACCACATATTTGTGAGTGTTGTGTTGCTGGATAGTGTGTCTCAGGCCACAGTAGACCCCATAACCTGGTCTGATCATGCCTCCACTGCAATATCCTTGAATGCCCCCTTTGTGAAATTTAGAGTGGACATTGGAGACTGAATGAGTTAGTCTTGAACTACCCAGAGGTTGTTAAAAAGATAAATCATTCTCTAGAACATTATTTTAGTTTAAATGTGGGATTAGTTGAATCAAACCCTATTCTTTGTGCGGCCCATAAAGCCTCAATAAAGGAACCCCGCATATCTATATGTAACTATGTAACTAACCAACTAATGTATCTATAGCCACGCATAAAAAAAAGACTAAAATACAATTAGTTAAGAAACTGACCGAAAAAAATAGTAAACCTGGAAAAAGAACATAAATCCCGCCTGTCCAGGAACGTTTATAAAAGACTAAGAGGGGCTAGAGACGAATTAAAACAGGCACAGATCGAGGGGACAGAGGGGGCCATGAAATGGACAAAGCAGGAGTTTTATGATAAGGCAACAAGGCGGATCCAATTTTATACAACAAGAGACAGGGGTGCCCAATGCTACATCCAATTGACAAAACGTATATGGTAATAAGTATAAAGTTTAAATACTTCAATAATAATAAGTAATTATTATTGAAGTTTTTAAACTTTATACTTATTACCATATATGTTTTGTCAATTGGATGTAGCATTGGGCACCCCTGTCTTTTGTTGTATACATTTTCCACGCTCAGTAGCACTCTTTTTTGACACACATATTGATGATGTGGTGGTTGTAGGAGTTTGACCTAGCTGGGAATGTGTGTGGATCCAATTTTAGCAAGTAAACTGAGAAGAATACAATCCAAGTCCCAGATCACTGCGATTACATTGAGATATGTTGAAATCACTTTTAACCTCACAAAGATAGCTAAAGAATTTCACCAATGTTACTGTAATTTGTATAATTTAAACAAAGAAACTACTAAACCAATCCCTACACAATCAGCAGTCGATAAATATTTTAAAAATGTAACCTACCTAAATTATCAGAAGAGGATTTGTTAGCTCTGAACGCTAAAGTAACTAAAATAGAGCTGCGAGGGATAATCAAAGACTTGAAACCATTAAGGCACCAGCCTAGGCGGACTACCAAACAGCTGCTATCGGAAATTTGGAACCATACTATACCCCCAACTTACTCAATCTTTTCATTTAATTTATAGAATGGGATGGGATCGCTAAACAGATGGCCAAAGCTAGCATTGCAGTCATCCATAAAGATGGACAAGATCCACACAGTTGTGGCAGTTCTAAGCCAATTTCTCTGCTGAACTCCAGTCTAAAGATCTATGGTAAGATCTTGTTGGGAAATAGGCTAAACTCAGTCCTCCCTAAATTGATTTGCAATGACCAAGTAGGGTTTAGCAAGGATAGACAAGCATCAGATAATACAAGAAAAATCTTAAATATAGTAACGCATACTCATGAAGACCAAAACTAAAGCCGGGCTCCTGAGCCTGGATACAGAGAAGGCTTTCGATAGAATAAGCGGGCCATACATGACTAAGACCGTGGAGGTGTTTGGATTTAGAGGTCCAGACTTTCCAGAGGGAAAGTAATGAAATAAGTGTAACTAATGTGACAAGGCAGCGTTGATCCTTCTCTCCACTTCTGTTTGCCCTTGCCATCGAACCACTGGCATATACGATAAGGGAAAATCCAACTATACAGGGGATAGAGATTGCCAGGGAAAAGTATAAATTGTCCCTTTTTGCAGGTGACATTATCTTATCAATTGCAAACCCCTTAACCTCCCTCCCAAATTTGCAGGCCACTCTAATGGAATTGGGATACCTGTCGGAATACAAGATACATTTGGATACAACAGAGGCTCTTGATCCAACACTCCGACCTCATGAAGTGAAACTACTACAACTAAATTTCAGTTACAAATGTAAAGACCCATCTAAAATATTTAAGTATCTTCTTAACAAAAAAGTACCAAACCCTATTTAAACACAATTATGTGGCTCTTTTTTCCTAAAATAACAAAGATCTGCGGATGTGGTCTAATTCCCAGATTTCTTGGCTAGAGCGAATAAATTCTGTAAAGATTAATATTCTGCCATGCTTGCTTTATCATTTCCAGACTCTCCCAATTGCAATACCTACCAGATATATAAAATAATTATTTCCCCCCCCTCTCCCCCTTATATTTGATGTTTATTCATTGAATATGTGTATTGCTTCTACATTTTGTCTTGAAAACTATTAAACTGCATGTTATAAATAAACAAAATCATTACAAATGCCATTAGCAGTTAAAAAAAACAAAGGCAGTATTACCTAATGCTATACAACTGATTTATTTAAAATAATTATAGGATTTTTTTTAACGTTTTGCTGCTTTAAGTGTTTACATTTCATATTCTCACTAGAAATAAAAGCATGCTATTTAACCTCTAAGGTTTCAGGACCAGGTAGTTACCCTACAATAAACTGACTTGGTTCAATATTACAGGTTTAGGACTCACTACGTGGCCCAAGAATATTATCATTTAAAGATGACTTTTTACATCCTAATCACATACGGTACTTCTTTTTTAAATAATCCAGTACATTTCTACGTTGGCGATATATTAATGCGAGATAACATTTGTAGGGTCTTTTAGAAATGCCCACCATTCCTTAACTCTGGGATTATAGCAGCTTTGTAACGAACCCATAATTAAGCTAGTACTGTGTGTGGCATTCATTGTACAGAGTAGGGCAGGAGTGGCCAACTGCAGTCTTCAAGGGCCCCCAATGGGTCAGGTTTTAAGGATATCCCTGCTTCAGCTCAGGTGAAATAATCAGTGGCTCAGTCAACAACTGCACCACTGATTGAGCCACCTGTACTGAAGCAGAGATATCCTTAATACCTGGTCTGTTGGTGGCCCTTGAGGACTGGAGTTGGTCATCACTGGACTAGGGCTTGAGGTCTATATTTTAAAAATCTGCTAACCCCCTGGCTGCCAATTTACCAGCAACATATTGCTCTGTGCCCCTGGCTGCCAAGGGGATAAAAAACAATATTATTTCATTATGAAAATGACATGATAAGTGGCAGAGAAGGTGCAACATGGGTGAGTGCTCTCATTTGATTGCAACTCCATTATATTTGGGTAAATTATTGGACTTATCATTAAGAAGCAATGAACTGCAGTGTAATTAATATAAAAAGCCCCAGGCTGATTGTTAAGGGGTTGTGTTCATTTGGAGTGCTTATCTTAATTGATCAGTTGTTTGCAGCACTGTGACCTGTCCTGGTCTTTAGATGTAGGAATTTTGTTCTGTTCTTTGAATGTTTATTTTACATTAGGATCTCCCCTGCTTGTAGCAGAGGTTAATGATGTCAAGGTAGCAAATGAGATCAGGGGAACAATTTAGTGAGGAGACTATGCTTTTCCCCCCCTCATTTCCTTTACAAAAACACAAAACAACAGCCGGGTAATTCACCTGTCGCTCACAGCAACACATTGATTGCTCAGTTCATCCGTCTAGAGAGCCATGTCATTGTTGCAGAATAGAAGTGCTTTCATTGTAATGTTTTCAATAGGTGAACTTGGTTAGGACCCCAGTGCCAGAACTTTATGTCCCAGAGGTTTGAACCTTACAAATCCCATATACAGAAGCTTAAAAAAACCTCCTAAGAATTATTAGTGGATCTCTCTACTAATTTGCATCATGGAATGAAACGCAGATAAGTTCTCTTGTGTCATCTTTCTTTAGGCTCAGTTGGAAAACACAATTAAAGGTGCATCTCTAGGTAGAACCCTATTGAACTAATACAATCAATTTTTATATGTAAAAACATTTTTTTTAATTAAAAAAAACCATATGTGTAAAAATCATTATTTTACAGGTTATTGTTAGTTTGATCTCAGTTGTACCTCCCCCATCGCCTGCCCTGTTTCCTATTTGAATCTATGGCAGAGAAGTCCACACATCACATTTTCTAGCTTGTCTGCTGAGATGACAGTCACACACATGCCATTTTCAAAGCCTCCACTATAAATTAAACTAAAGGAAATGGTAAAAACTTTCAAAATGTAAAATATGTATGCTTTAAAAAAAAAAATATATTTTTTTTAAAGAGAAACACTTCAGTGAATTAGATTAAAATCAGCAGTCTGCGCTGATCACCATTTTTTTTGCTGCTTGTTTATACTTTGAGAGATCTTTTCTTGTCCTTTCCAAAGCTGTTTTTATTTTTTTTAATCTGATGCTTTGTTCAGGAGATATGTGTTTGAAGCACTAGGATCCTGGAGGTTAAAACGAAGCTCTCCCCAGAGCCCAGTGCAGTTCACTTACCATCTTAACCTCAGATGCTGCAAATTAAGTAAATCATGTTTTTAACACTAGAATTTTTTTTTTTAAAAGGTAATTTATATCCTAGCACTGGTTAGTAAATATGGCCCTAAAGCCCTCACTGCCATCAGTTAATGTTGGTCCACTTTGGGATTGCAGCTTTAACTCATTCATTGCCATAGGGGCCAACGATTCAAGGCATTCTGCTATCCGATCCTGAGCAGGCCGGGCTGAATCATTAACTCCTTCTGTACCATGTTGCGTTGCACTGCTTTGCTTATCCTTTCAACGCTGAAGAAATTAAGGATTTGTTAGTGAGCGAGTAATGTGCTGGTTTCCTGGAAAATACACATACTTTATTTATTTTTTATTAAGTCATGAGTCAAGTTTGTCCGAGAAGTATAATCGAGGCAGTGGCGTTTAAATCCCTTTAGAGCAAATACAGCTGCAGCTGTGTTCAACTGAAGTCCTACTCTGAATGGTGTTAATGGTGAAATGATCGCGGGTCTGAATCATGCAGAGCTCTGCATGGGGTAACCCTTCCAGCAGGACTGTCCAAGTGTTATCACAAGAGCCAGATGCAGCCTCCAATGGGATTTAATCCAGCCCCAAACAATGATGACAATGCACAGGAAAGTCAGATAGCAAAGGAGAGCTGTGAACAAGTGTAAAACAGAGATAGAGCACAAGAAGGCTGAACTAGTATTGATGTTTGCTCACCCTGCCTGTAAGCAACTGGTTGTTCCAAGTGCAGATGGCTTTGTAAGTGTGAGTTTGAAACCAGCACTATTTTTTTACTTTTGCTTTAACTGATCATTTAACTATCCTGGTTGAAAGGAGATTTCACCAGCAACAAAGGAAAGGGTTTTTTTTTTTTTTTTTTACAGTAAGGGCAGTTACAGTGTGGGATTCATTACCCATGGAGACTGTGATGGCAGATATAATGGATTTGTCCTAAAAAAAGGTTGGACATCTTTTTAGAAAGGAAAGGTGTACAGGGATATACCAAATAAGTAAACATGGGAAGGATGTTGATCCAGGGAGTCAGGAATTAATTTATTTTCCCCTTATGAGCTATCATTGGATGATGTGTCATTGGGGTTTTTGTTTGCCTTCCTCTGGATCAATATACTGTAAGTACGAATATAGGATACAGTATCTGTCGTCTAAATTTAGCATAGGTTGAACTTAATCAACATTATGTCTTTTTACTTTGTACTATGTAACGAAGTAATCATAAAAGGTCAAAACAACAGAGAGAGGCTGAAATAAAATGTACTGTTGTTAAATGTTAATGTGGACGGAAAACAAACTGCAATACAGCTCTCTCCATCGGGGTCCCTCATCCTCATGGGGCCTCCAGATGGTATTGTGGCGGGTGATGAGAGCAAGGAAGTGAAACTTATATAGCACGAGAGAGCACAGACCCTTCCTCAGCATGTCACAGACACATATCAATAGAATATCCCCCAAACCTACTTAAGTTAGGAACAGGAGAAGCTGGGGTTTAGGACCCACTAATAGAACCGGAGAGATGGGGATGAAAGTTGGGCAAAACCCTCTCAATGGAGGTGATCAAATTGAAGGAGATGGTATCCTTAATCTCCTGGAGAAGACAATGTAGAACAAAGGGTGGGAATTTCAATACAATGCACAATAAGTTCTTCCCTCACTCAGTCCAACTCTTTTTAGTCCAGGCAATCCCCCAACTCGGGTCACCTGCACCAGTATCAAGAATCTGCAAATAAAGGAGGACTCCTACATCCTAGCGTGCACTGCCGAGTTGTATAGCAGGAGCTCGGTGATCCGATTTCCCCATCTCAACTGCCACTCTCTGTCTGTAACCAATGGTCGACATTAGATTCTACTGCAAGGTGGTTGAATGGAGAATAAACTTTCAAATATATAAAGGGTTTCAACAAGAGGGAGGCATATTTCAGAAAAACCGAAGTTCTAGAACAAGAGGTCATGCTGTAATGCTGGGGGTGGTAGACTCAGGAGAGGTAAGGAAGGACTTCTTCACATAAAGGAAGATTGTTTTGTGGAATATCCTCCAAAAAGAGGTGGTAGAAGCCAGTATAGTAAGGGAATTAAAAAGTGTTTGGACTAGACACAGAGCTAATATAAATGTAAAAGAAAAAGCAAGGATTATACAGGGTTTAGGGCGCCAGATAGAAAATGGGCTGATTAGGTGGGCCAAGTTGTTCTTTATGCTGTCAAATTCTATCTTCGTACGCTTGCTTTGTCTGTGTCCCTTTGATGCCGCTGGGAAACTGCTTGGTCTTCACTACTTGGAAGTGAGACAGCCCTGGGTTAGAGGCTTGTAACAGAATGTATTCATGTAATATGGACGGTTTCATTGAGGTGTATGTTTAAATAGAGTGTTTAAAGAAGGCCATTTAAAAAAAAAATGTGCAGGCTTCCATAACATTAATGGAAGAGTAGCGACTTGAAAAAGTGAGAGCTGTTACTGAGGTGCATAAGACCATAACTGTTAAAAAGGAGTTTGACTGAGAACAAATAAGTGAGAAGTTGGGTGGATAGTGGGTTAGGACCAAAATAAACAGGATTGTTGAGTGAGGGGAGAGTTAGTATTCCCTCAGTAACAGCGGGGGGAGGGGCGTACGTCTCCAGTGGTTGAAAGCCCAGCCAGTTCTTCCGACTCTCCCCCTTTCTTCACTCTACCTCCGCTTATTTTCATAAAAATTGGTAAAAGAAAAAAAGCGTCATTGCTGCTCTTAAGGTTGGGCTCATTTGGAACAAGGATCACTGTCCATTGTATATTTACGGGGTCACTCAGGTCTTAATAAATAAATACATGGGAAATGGGAAAAAATCATGGGGAAAAAATCACATAATAAAAATACAGTAATTTTAATCCATTGATTTGTCACAGTGGCTACCTGGACCCTCAATGGTGGCCTAGATAGCCATATTGGCTATCAATGAGCGCTTAAAAAAAAAAAAAAGATTACTACCCCTGCCGAGAGGAAAGCCATTCTCCTCCCCTTCAGGTTGGTAGTCCCCCAGAACAAATCTAATAAAAGGGGCGATGCCCAACCATAACATTTTTTTTTTAAATCCAAGCCCGGTGGCTACCAAAAAATAAAAACATAAAAAACAGTCCAAGGCCCAATGGCCACAAATAAAAAATAAATTAAATTCAAATTAAGTTCCGATGGCCCCAAAAAAAGAAGCATCAAAAATAAATCTAGGCGTGATTGCTTATTTCCAGTTCTTATCCATCCTGGCTAGATCACGTTGGATCCTCAAGTTGTCATAAAGTCCTCGATCCTCAGTTGCTTGTAGAAGATCCTTGTGTAAGCATTTATTTTTTTTCTTTTCTTGAAAAAGAATATGTATAACCTCTTCACTAGCTTCCGGTCTTCTGAGATGGCCCAAGCGTTATATATGCCTGGGATGTCACAGAAGGCCAGAAGTCACATGGTACATCAACCGTTAGTTGATGCATCATGTGATTCCCTCTCTTTTTTTTTTAGATGAGATGTCCTAGGCCCTATATAAAGTTTGGGCTGTCTCAGAAGATTGGAAATTAGTGAAGAGGCCACATCCTGTGTCTGAAAAGAGAGGATGACTGCTTTAAAAATAAAAAAAACTTACATAAGAATCTTCTACAAGTAACTTAGGATCGAGGCAGTGGCGTAGCAAGTCATCCGCGGGCCACTGGGCAAAATGTTTGTATTGCGTTTGGCCGCGCATGCGCAATCGGCACTTGCCTACTGCACATGCGCGATCGCCACTTGCCGGATGCTCGTGCGCATACCAAATGCGCATGCTCGATTGGCAAGCTCCAATCGTGCATGCTCATGAGTGACCGGCAACTGACGATGCGTGGTTGGCAAGTGCCGATCACACTCACAGGTGCCCGAGCAGCTGGCAACTGCCGATCACGCATGTGCGGTGACAAGTGCTCTTTGCGCATGCGTACTCCCCGCTGCCACAAAAATATGCATTGTTCACCCTAGAGAGCGGGCCCCCAAAGAGCGCGGGCCCCCGGGCTATAGCTACACCCCGGGATCGAGGGCTTTATGGTGAGATGAGGATCCAATATTATCCAGCCACAATGGCTATGGATTCGAAATAGGCCATCGTGGCTGGATTTATTTTTGACTTGGCTTTTTTTGGCGATCAGACCTTGGAATGTTTTTTTTTATGATCATTTCTTATTTGGTAACCATTGGCTATTATTTTTTTGTTTGTTTTGCCGGTTTTTTGTAGCCATTGGGCTTGTTAATTCTATGGTAGGGCATCAGCTCTTTTATTGTATTTTTTGTCCGGGGGGCTCCCACCCTGAAAATGAGAAGGATGGCCTTCATCCTAGCAGAGTAGCCACAGCGACAATCAAGGGATTTGAATTATTGTATTTGTATTATTGTTTTATTTTAATGTATTTAATTGAAATGTATTTTGTATTGCTTTTGAATGAGAAAAAACCCTACATTTGGCTTATAGGGCTATTGGCCATTAGTCTAGTCGGGGCGGGGTGGGTACGTTTGTTGAGAAGGGTGGAGGTAGGGGGGTAGTAGTAGGGATTAATAATCCCTTGGTTATTTAAACAATGCTTTTCTAGCCACTAAGGTGGCCAAGGGGTATAGGTAGTGTATTTTTAAAATTGTATTATCCTCTTTGAGGCTTGTGGTATAGCTCGGGAACCACGGGCATTAAAGGGTTAATGTTATTCATATAATAGGGTACTGTAATCATTTACATGACAGAAATATTATTAAATCGACTGCGATGCAGCAATTACTGCATTATTAACGGTCACGTTAATTACCGCATCGCGACTTTGGGTCATATATCGCGCCCAGTAAATTATTACCACAATCTTGATGTATACCGTCTTAAAATTGCGGTAATAAGACACGTTTTTTTTTCCCTCTACCCTGGTGCGATATTAACTAGTTTGATGTATCCGAGCCTAAGTATCTTAAAGAAGGTTTTCCTCTAAAAAAATGTCCCTCTTCTATGGTGCTGTAACCAGTAGCATCTCATACTGCTCTGTTATAGAAAAAAAGAACATATAACATAGAAAACATTTTATTGATTTAATAAAAGCGCGTTTCCACCATCTACTCTAGATGTAAAATGTATTTGATCTTCAGTGTTTATAGCCTATTTGCACTATTGACTACTTAGAACTTAGATAGCTTTGTTCTTCTTCTTTGTATCCACCATAATATATGTCGGGCTATTTATATGAATGTCTTTACCAAGGAGAGCTGTGTGCCAGAGAAGGAGGAGGGGTGGATGGTGGTCTCTATTCAGCTAGAAAGCAAAGTGGGACACTCCTGGGAGTTTATAGACTGGGCTCCAGCTGCAATTGACCAGATGTCGGCAGCAGGGCAGGATGCTACGGGATGGGCTTTTTGCTAATTTGTTTGGGAAGATTGCATTCGGAACGCTATCTGAGCTGAAAAGGAGGATTCCTCTTCTTCCATTAGAAAGAGGACCCCTTTTTCATTTGGGTCAGCAGCGATGTCACCATCCTGTGATCACTACTGAGGAGCTTAGGCCACGCTTATACCCCTTAGCGACCGAGCACGCGACACCACGCACCGCCAAAACAAATCCATGGTTTTCACTGAGCTTGCACTAAGTGCGCACGTAAACGAGGCGGCCAAGCGTGCGAATTTCAAGCAGATCTGGGAAATTGATTTCCCAGAGCGACAGCCGCGTCACGTGAGTGGTTCAGCCATTGAGGGCGAAGCGCTCACATGATGTCATGGCCACGCCCTCCCGATGCCTCCTGCCTGCAGTGCAGCTTTGGGGCAGTGCAACGCCCTGAGGGAGCGCGCACGCCCAGCCGCCGGTATAATCAAGGCCTTATTGTGTGCACGCGATGGACCACATCGCCGGGCCTGCAGGCGTGCGCGAGGCTATCTGTGAACTTGGCTGCAGGAGATTGGGGATTCCAGGGGGAGGCGTGGCGGACGTGTCACAAAGCTGTAGTGCTGTGGCCTCTGGCTCTCAATGGGTTAAAGCAGCAATTCAATCTGTTTTTTTTTTTAAATCTTACCTGAACCATTCTTCCTTTTTTTTAAAAACTCGTTTTAACAATAATAATAATATATATCAGCGGATAACAAACATGGCGCTGTGGTCACCCTTTTCTATTGGCCGTCATGGCGGAGCATAGGGTTTCCCCAGTACCCCGGGAGACTTGCTGGTTTTGGAAAAGTAAAGGAAGATGTATTTATAGCCGGGATTGCTGCTTTAAGTTCTGTGCCAGTTTATACTGCCATTTATCTGTGTTGAAATGACTGCATCCTTTGGGTCATAGGTAGTGTAAATCTGTCTTCCACATCTGTAAGAAAATTGAAAACATGTTTCTTGTGTTTGATGCGGACACAGAAAGGCAAATAAAAGTCTGATATGCGCTGTTCAGGAGCTGGGAACATAACTCCCAGATACTGTATCACGCACAAGGTATCCGGAAAGAATGAAGTCATCTCATTCTGACAGTGACATCTAGTGGTCAACACAGGAGACACTGTACAGGCCGATTACAAAACTGCATCAATCACTGAGATGCAGAAAGGCAACAACACTAAGGCAGAGTCCATAGCAGGGGAGGCCGCACTGAGCCCCTGCATCCTCCATGAGGATGTCTTTAGAGGGGGCTCACGCGAGCGTCCGCAGGCGTGCTGAGGCGCTGGATTTGTCAGCCGACAGCCAAGCTGTTTTTCAGAGCGCTGTCGGCTGAAAACATCCAATCAGCGCGGAGCAGCGTCAACGTCATGGCGCCGTGACGTCGGCGCCGTGACGTTGACGTCGGTGCGTCGCGGGTGATTGGCCCAGCGACGTCACTGCCCCGCCTCCCTCAGTCTCCCCCCGCCTCCCGATCGCACCCGCTGGCTCGCCTGCATGGGCATGAAATCGCGCAGATTTCAGCAGGTGAGTCTAAGCGTCAGCGCGCCTCAGCCCTGCTACCCCCTCTATGGACTCAGACTAATGGAATTGTGAGACCTGGATACAAAGTGCACGTAATAATGAGACCTAGATACAAAGTGCACGTGACAATGAGACCTAGATACAAAGTGCACGTGACAATGAGACCTAGATACAAAGTGCACGTGACAATGAGACCTAGATACAAAGTGCATGGGATAATGAGACCTAGATACAAAGTGCACATGACAATGAGACCTAGATACAAAGTGCACGTGACCATGAGACCTAGATACAAAGTGCACGTGAGAATGGACCTAGATACAAAGTGCAGGTGAACATGAGACCTACAGTAGATACAAAGTGCACGTGAGAATGAGACCTACATACAAAGTGCACGTGAGAATGAGACCTAGGTACAAAGTGCACGTGATAATGAGACCTAGGTACAAAGTGCACATGATTATGAGACCTATATACAAAGTGCACGTGATAATGAGACCTAGATACAAAGTGCACGTGATAATGAGAGCTAGATACAAAGTGCACATGATAATGAAAGCTAGATACAAAGTGCACTTGATAATGAGAGCTAGATACAAAGTGCACGTGATAATGAGACCTAGATACAAAGTGAACGTGAGAATGAGACCTAGGTACAAAGTGCACGTGATAATGAGAGCTAGATACAAAGTGCACGTGATAATGAGAACTAGGTACAAAGTGCACGTGATAATGAGACCTAGATACAAAGTGCACGTGAGAATGAGAGCTAGATACAAAGTGCACGTGATAATGAGAGCTAGATACAAAGTGCACGTGATAATGAGACCTAGATACAAAGTGCACGTGAGAATGAGATCTAGATACAAAGTGCACGTGATAATGAGAGCTAGATACAAAGTGCACGTGATAATGAGACCTAGATACAAAGTGCACGTGAGAATGAGATCTAGATACAAAGTGCACGTGATAACGAGACCTAGATACAAAGTGCACGTGATAACGAGACCTAGATACAAAGTGCACGTGAGAATGAGACCTAGGTACAAAGTGCACGTGATAATGAGACCTAGGTACAAAGTGCAAGGTGATAATGAGACGTCGATACAAAGTGCACGTGATAATGAGACCTAGATACAAAGTGCACGTGATAATGAGACCTAGATACAAAGTGCACGTGGGAATGAGATCTAGATACAAAGTGCACGTGATAACGAGACCTAGATACAAAGTGCACGTGATAACGAGACCTAGATACAAAGTGCACGTGAGAATGAGACCTAGATACAAAGTGCACGTGATAATGAGACCTAGATACAAACTGCACATGAGAATGAGATCTAGATACAAAGTGCACGTGAGAATGAGACCTAGATACAAAGTGCACGTGAGAATGAGACCTAGATACAAAGTGCACGTGAGAATGAGATCTAGATACAAAGTGCACGTGAGAATGAGACCTAGATACAAAGTGCACGTGAGAATGAGATCTAGATACAAAGTGCACGTGAGAATGAGATCTAGATACAAAGTGCACGTGAGAATGAGATCTAGATACAAAGTGCACGTGAGAATGAGATCTAGATACAAAGTGCACGTGAGAATGAGATCTAGATACAAAGTGCACGTGAGAATGAGATCTAGATACAAAGTGCACGTGGGAATGAGACCTAGGTACAAAGTGCACGTGAGAATGAGACCTAGATACAAAGTGCACGTGGGAATGAGACCTAGATACAAAGTGCACGTGGGAATGAGACCTAGATACAAAGTGCACGTGATAATGAGACCTAGGTACAAAGTGCAAGGTGATAATGAGACGTCGATACAAAGTGCACGTGATAATGAGACCTAGATACAAAGTGCACGTGATAATGAGACCTAGATACAAAGTGCACGTGGGAATGAGATCTAGATACAAAGTGCACGTGATAACGAGACCTAGATACAAAGTGCACGTGATAACGAGACCTAGATACAAAGTGCACGTGAGAATGAGACCTAGATACAAAGTGCACGTGATAATGAGACCTAGATACAAACTGCACATGAGAATGAGATCTAGATACAAAGTGCACGTGAGAATGAGACCTAGATACAAAGTGCACGTGAGAATGAGACCTAGATACAAAGTGCACGTGAGAATGAGATCTAGATACAAAGTGCACGTGAGAATGAGACCTAGATACAAAGTGCACGTGAGAATGAGATCTAGATACAAAGTGCACGTGAGAATGAGATCTAGATACAAAGTGCACGTGAGAATGAGATCTAGATACAAAGTGCACGTGAGAATGAGATCTAGATACAAAGTGCACGTGAGAATGAGATCTAGATACAAAGTGCACGTGAGAATGAGATCTAGATACAAAGTGCACGTGGGAATGAGACCTAGGTACAAAGTGCACGTGAGAATGAGACCTAGATACAAAGTGCACGTGGGAATGAGACCTAGGATCATTGTATTGCAATATTGCAATAACTCGGGCTATTCAACTGGCAGCCCACGAACCAATGGTGGCCAGCAAAGGGTCTTCATGTGGCCCTTGCACTCTCTGCCCTGCTAGTTTCATACCAGTTCCTTAGTCCAGGGGAGCGCAAACTTTTTGAGCTGCGCCCCCCTGCCTGCTCCCGCAGCTACTCGCGCCCCCCTTAATGTTTGACTGGTGTAAAATGACGCCCGGTGTGACGTCAGGCCTCTGTAACCTACTTACTGGGTTTCAGTAGTTTGTTGTGCTGCGTTGCCATGGCGACGGGCATCAAATTACGCAACGGGGTCATGTGACATCACATGGCGCCGTAGTGTCATTTGACTCAGCGACGCGGCACAACAAACTACTGAAACCCGGTAAATAGGTTCCAGATTCCTCACGCGAGCCCCCGCATTTAATTTAAATGTCTTGGGGAAGAGCGGGGGGCCTCTGCAACTGCCGGCGCCCCCCCCCAGAAGAATGTAGCGCCCCCTCTGGGGGGCGCGCCACCCTGTTTGCGCACCGCTGCCTTAGGCAGCTAAGTACACAGTTTCACACAAACTCACTAGTAAGGTTAGGTCATGTAAATATATATAATACATATGTTAAATGCTGACAAAATGTTGAAATATAATAATTTTCAAGTTTTTAAATGTATCTAAAAGGACATTGCAATAAGCTTGTGGCTTTTCTGCTCCTAACTGTAAGCCCTGAGCTACACAGTTGATGCTTTGTAACCTCACTTAGCAACATATATTAGCGTTTCCAATCAAATAAAAACTAAACCATGTAACAGCTTCGCTGCTACTTTGTATGTGTTTTATAGTCTTGTAAATTACAGCACAAATGTCTCTCTAAACAGGACCAAGTACCAGAAGATGTAAAATATATACTTCGTTTTTTAGGGGATAGTTCGCTACCAAATGGAAAAAATAAAGAATTTCTCTTCTTTCCAGTTTTCAGTGCAGTAATAAGGCAGGAGGTACACATGAGCCGTTAGATAATCCATAAAGACAGTCATTTGGAATAAATCCTGAATTACATCAGTACATGTCAAAATGGAAGATTTCATAATGAAGCTGGATAACAGGTGTATCAAAAAAAGTCAATAATGTATGTGATATACATATATATTATAGTACAAACAATGGGGCAATCATGAATACAAAAGTCCTAGTGCCAAGGTGCACAGGAAATGAATAGATTATATAAAGAAATGGCCAACACTCGCAGATCTTTCAGAGGTAAAAGCGGAATCTATTAAGGGAATTTAACGTTTCGATCGTCTTTTGGGTCTCGAGAGATGTGTGTATATTTTCTTAGACTGTGAATAGCATTGAACCATACAGCAGGAGAAGAGAGCGGATTCGTTGTTGCTCAGGACCTGACGGTTTGATTCTTTGCTTAAACTTGATTCATACTCTTGCTGATTCTGGACGTTACCTATTGAGCTTACACTCTGTTTGATTGATTACGCCATTTAACTTTATTGTTGGTTGTTGCTTTGGTGGTTGGGGATACAGGGTCAAGGAAAGTACCTTGTGGTTCACATGGACCTGAGGAAACGGGCCCGAGGAAGGGGTCTTCACCCCAAAATGTTGTCCCCCTGATTACACCCTCCCCCATTGTGTTAATCCCCCTCCCCACCCCATCCATTGTCTCCCCCACTCCCTGTGTTTTTTCCCCTTACCACCTGTATTTAGGGTCCATTACTATTTACCCGCTTGTGTGACATCGCTCCAAGTTTATTTGTACTATCTTTTGCTTGCATTAAATAATTTTCATTTTTGGCATATACCTTGTTTTGATCATTTTCCCCTTAGTCAGTGAGTGCTGGAACTTTAGTTGGTGTTTGGTTATTTTATATGGGTTTGCAGGAGGCTGTGCCACTGCTGGTGGCGACAAGGCAAATTTGAGGTGTCAAATGGCCTCGGCGTTGGAGGTGTGTGGACTGGTCAGTTCTACCCAGGCGGTCAATTTGGTGGAATGTAAGGGGTCCAACAGGATGCACTCTTGGGCTAGGACCCGGTGCGGTGGGTCTAAGGGTATATTCCTAAGAAGGACCCAAAGTGGTCCCCAGGACTGCTCACTGGGTCATGTAGCGACAGTGAGCATAAGCAGTGTCACTGGGTCATGTAGCGGCAGTGAGCGCAGCGGAATGCGTTGCCTCAGGACCTGTAAGATTTGAACGGCCATTTTGGTTCCCCTCGAGGGATTTCCGGTAACCTCGCCAGTAAGTACAGTATCTTGGGAACTGGGTAAATATCTCTAGAACTGAAAATAGTAGTCGGGATTGCTGCTTTAAACTCACTAACCATGTTTATTAAGGCATTTGGGGGATATTTATCAGTCTCTTAGCGGGGCAAAAAAAAAAGCCCCAGATTTTACAAAGAAAACTACTTTCCATTAATTGTGATGGGATTATTTTCTTTAATAAATCTGTTGCGATGCTTTCCACAACTTTCTGCGCCCAGTTTTGCTTTAGAAAATGTAATATTAATAATGAATAAATGTCTCCCTTTGCTGTTTGCTCTGCCTGTGTCAGCTTGGGATTTGATGCGGGTCAGTAAAAGGAGTTAGGAGAAGTTACATGATGCACACGCCATAAATCGAATTTATGTTCGGTGTGTGTGTCATTTTTTACCTTTTTACTTATGTCAGAAAATTCCGCAGTTCTGAGGTGGCATAAACTTTCCTGGCAGGGCCCACACCCTGACTCCAATGTAGGAAACTCTTGATGCTTGCAGAAAAATGGTGGTGTATCCAAACAAACTGATGGATACATAATCCCCTATATAAGTATACAGCATGTACATGGATGTGTGACTGTGTGTTTAACAGTGGGAGAAACATGCAGGAGAGTGGATGTTGAACGGTGCATATTCTGAACTAGATAGTTTGATGAGTGCAGAATTCTACGTATCCGTGCATTTTACACAAAACTCTTTCTTTCTGAACAAAAAAATAAATCCATGATGCGTTTAAAACACATTTACTCTTTGCCGTATCTGTGATTTAATGGGTATCTTTATCACATTGCTGCAAAGAATCTTATGACTTAAGCGACATTTGTAACTTGTCCCCTTTATCTTTCCACCTTATTCTATGATAACAGAGGGTTAATTCCTTTTAGAGGCAAGGAATAACAAATCTCGTTACGCCTTGGATCAAAGGTGGAAATCTACTCCTGATGGATCACTAATGGCTTTATATTGTATATTGTGTTTTAATCTGATGGAAGAAAGAGGGTGTCAAGAAAATGTCAACATCTTGATGAGGCCAATTACTACATTTGGTCAAGCAGTTACATAACCTAATTAGTCTGTGAATGATCTACTAAATAAATTGTTTGTCACTGTGGCTGTTCCACAGGAAATAGACACATTACAATGGTTCACCAACCTGCCCACTTTTTTTGTTTGTAATTAAAAATGTTATCTGTATTCCCAAATTACAGAGTTGACCTCGTATTCCCAGTCCCAGTCTTATTTACAGTACATGATCCAAATGTGTTTGTATTATACTGTTGTGTGTGTATGTATGTATGTATGTATGTATGTGTATATATATATATATACATACATACATACACACAACAGTACTGTATAATACAAACATTTGTATATATATATATATACATACTGTACATACATACACACACACATATATACACTACATTAAGCAAATGTAAACACACACATATATACACTACATTAAGCAAATCATATATACATATAGAGCCAAGGGGCAGGCTTGCTGGGCTTGCCGGGGCACCTCGCCACCGACCCCAGTGCCATCTTTAAATGTCAGCTAGGACTGACATATTTCTTTACTAATGGATGCACTCATGATTGTTTTCTTTGTTTTTATGTCATTTATCACCATGGAAGAGTCAGATAAACTGCACTGCTCTGACATTCATTGGACCAAACTACTGTAGGTCTTCCTCCTCTGTGGGGGTGGGAGATATCCAGGGGCACCTGGTCACTGTACTAGCAGTCACAAGTCCTTGGAGTCAAAATGTATTGGGCCCTTCAGACCAGCACGTTTCTCTCCACCTCCCTTGCCTGGAGCCAGCAGTAATTAGTCTGAGAGTTTCACTTCTTCCAGGAAGATTATATCAGACTGTAAACTCTCTGCGACCTGGGCAAGTAACATTATCTCCCTGAGCCTCGGGCAACAAAAAACTTGCACTGTAAGCTCCCCACATGGACGTGTCTGCGCAACTCTACTGTAAACCATTGCACTCGTTGCATTATTATTGTTAATAAAAGCAGGGGGAACCGAAGTGCTAAAGAGGTCACGTGAAATGAAGGCGAGGAACAGAATGGTACTGGAGAGGAGCAGCGGAGGAAGAGTTACAGTGTGTCCCTGGGAGACAAGCGCCTGGAGACCACAGGGAGATGTGCTGGGGAAGGAGGGAGGATAATTAGACTGCGGCTAATAATTGAGCCGTCTGCTTGGGCTGAAGGACATACAGAGCTTAGCATGACCGCTCACAAAGATGGAAGTTGGGTTATTTAAAGACTGTTTTCAAAGGGCCACAATCTAGCCATAGAAAGAGTTTGTATCTGATATGGGACGTGTCTGATTGTGTCACTGGCAATGTATGATGAAGCAAAACATATTTATCACCGCCAAGTCTTTCATTTTTCTTTTACAATAATAAAGCCAATGTTAAGAAGAACCACACTTCAACTACCGCAGCAGGGCAGCTTTTATATGCCAGGCAGGGCAGCTATTATATGCCAGGCAGGGCAGCTATTATATGCCAGGCAGGGCAGCTATTATATGCCAGGCAGGGCAGCTATTATATGCCAGGCAGGGCAGCTATTATATGCCAGGCAGGGCAGCTATTATATGCCAGGCAGGGCAGCTTTTATATGCCAGGTAGGGCAGCTTTTATATGCCAGGCAGGGCAGCTTTTATATGCCAGGTAGGGCAGCAATTATATGCCAGGCAGGGCAGCTTTGATATGCCAGGTAGGGCAGCTATTATATGCCAGGCAGGGCAGCTTTTATATGCCAGGCAGGGCAGCTTTTATATGCCAGGCAGGGCAGCTTTTATATGCCAGGTAGGGCAGCTATTATATGCCAGGCAGGGCAGCTTTTATATGCCAGGCAGGGCAGCTTTTATATGCCAGGCAGGGCAGCTTTTATATGCCAGGCAGGGCAGAGACTACAAAACGTGGGCAGTGATTGCAAAATGATTTCTCTTTACTAACCGCACGTTGTGCTAAGCTGATGCCCACAAAATGTCATAACTCAGCAATGCTCAGTCTGCACCTGAAAACAGAGCGCTCAGTGTCACCGCGGCCCGTCAAGCATTTCACGTTGACTTCAGTAATTGTGGCGCCACTTAGCAGACGCGTCAAGAGTACCGAGTTTTGGTATCAGATTTATATCCTCTACCTGAAAGCCGGGACCAACAAGCTGAAGCCTAATATTTACTAGCAGTCATTTAACAGCACTTGAGGTTTTGTGCCAAAGGTTATACCGTTCTGATGATGTCAGATCTTCCATTAATCGTAAACTAACACAAGGAACCCATGAAGATAGGATCAAAAAGGCACCAATAGCACAGAGACAGAGGGGGGAAAGGCATCAAGTGAGGATTGAATTAAAACAAGCCTTCAGAAACAGAGACAATATGCAGAACCACCTACAGTATCATGCGGATCGGTCCAAAGATAAACAGAAGAAGAGCCAGATTCTGTAGCTGCTGACTCATCACTTCAAAGTGAAATCATTGTTTTTAAAAAGCACATTTCTTGTTGTTGATGTTTATAGCTTTTCAATCCCCTTTTAAAATGAGGTTTCTTCTTATAGAACTGGGAAGAATGAGACCTCTATAATTACATTATTTCTGTATGATTCCTAGTAGAATCAGCAATCTAATCTTCTCTCTTATTGCAGGTTAAGTCTGGGATGCTGCACGGTTTGTGAAGAAGACAGGCTATACGGTTAATATTAGAATATAACAAGCTTTCCGGTGCTTTATGAAGAGATTCTTTTCTTTGGGCTTTAAACAACCTTTTGTAAAGCATTAAACAGTCTAATTAGCTTGCTTCCTTAAAGAAATCTAGCCGTGTTAATAGCAAATATTTGGCTGCTACCATCTTTTTGCAAATTGATTACAAGTTGGATTTCTCATGGGCCTCTGAATGGGGAAGTGTTTGTCAATGAAGTGTTTTCTTTCCCCTTATCCCACCCTGTCCTTATCAGAGACCCAATAAAGATGAGGAGGGATTGAGGGGGTCCCTAGCTGTGACATCAGACAAAAGGGAATTTCCATTGGTCAAAGAGCTTGATTAGGAATTCACGCCTCTATTACCAATGCCAGATTACCCTGATCTCCCTGACTGCTTTTTTAATAATACACTTTTGTATGTATGTCTTTGTTTATATAGCGCCATTAATGAATATAGCGCGTCACAGCAGTAATACACGTGACCATCATATAAATAACAAATAATACAAATAACAGGTCATGGGAATAAGTGCTTCAGACATAAAAGTGACATTTAGGAAGAGAAGTCCCTACTCCTAAGAGCTTACCCTTTTTTGGAGTGATGCGACGTCACATTATTAAAGGGAAGGAAGCCATCCAATCAGGTAACATATGCTTTAGAGTGAGGGTTTAGTGTAAGGGGTTAAGCTTTTTAGGGTAGGGGATAGCGTTAGTATTATGGGTTAAGATTAGAGGTATTTAAGGTAAGGTTATGGGTTCACCTTGGCAGCAAAATGGCCGGCGGCAAGATGTCCCGGCGCAAACCAGCCACAACTAAATGATTTAGTCCAGCCTCTTAACACTTAATCCTGTGCTTTTCTCTCTGTGGTGTGTGCTGGAAGTGCTATCTAAAACTATGAAGTCTAAACTCAGAGGCTGGTTCCGTTTGTGCCTTCCTGCTGGAGAAATGGATGCACAGTTACTGATATGGGAGACTAAGAACGCGCTGTATATTTCCATGACGGTGCTAAACTTACAAGTTACTTTCAACTTCAGTGTTTTGAGTTTCTCATAGAGCAGGGCTGGCCAAACTCCAGTCCTCGAGCCACCAACAAGCCAGGTATTCAGCATATCCCTGCTTCAGCACAAGTGGCTCAGTCATTTTGATTGAGCCACCTGTGCTGAAGCAGGAATATCCTTAAAGCCTGACCTGTTGGTGGCGCTTGAGGACTGAGTTTGGCCGCCCCTGCCATAGAGGAGGGGGCACTGTAAAAGCTCTGTGTCAAACAAGCCTATGTTAACATTTGGTGGCCCATATTACTCAACACTCATTGTGGGAGCTTAACTATGCGCCAATGCAAGGTATGGTGCCCTGATCGGGATTACTGCCATCCAAGTCAATGCCCGTTAATGCGGGATTGGGCATTACTGCCATCCAAGTCAATGCCTGTTAACGCGGGATTGGGCATTACTGCCATCCAAGTCAATGCCCGTTAACGCGGGATTGGGCATTACTGCCATCCAAGTCAATGCCCGTTAACGTGGGGATTGGGCATTACTGCTACCCAAGTCAATGCCCGTTAATGCGGGATCGGGCATTACTGCCATCCAAGTCAATGCCCGTTAATGCGGGATCGGGCATTACTGCCATCCAAGTCAATGCCCGTTAACGTGGGGATCGGGTATTACTACTACCCAAGTCAATGGGTGTTAACGCTGGATTGGGCATTACTGCCATCCAAGTCAATGCCCGGTAATGCTGGATCTGGGTGCCCATCGATGCTTAGTGAATCCCAACGGTTGAGTGTTACCTCCTTTATCAGATGCACTGGATTTCATGTATACTTGTGAGATCTGACATATGTTTCTTAGGTCAGGGGGGCGCATACTTTTTTCCCTGCACCCCCCCCCGCCGGATGTCCTCCTCTCCGCGCGCCCCCCTCCCTCCTCCTCCTTACCTCGATTCCCGGCGTCTGAACGTCATGCTGTCATGCTATGGCAACGTGACGTCACATGACCCCGCGGCGTCTTTTGACGCCACGTTGCCATGGCGACGCGTCTCCAGGTGCCGGCCGAATCACGGTAAGTGAGGTTTACAGAGGCCCTGCAGCTGCCCCGGCACTTAATTTAAGTGCTTTCGGGAGGCGCGCGGGACCTCTGTAAACCCCGCGCCCCCTGCTGGTAATCTTGAGCCCCCCCCCCGGGGGTCGCGCCCCTCACTTTGCGCACCGCTGTCTTAGGTTAACACAGACTTGGACTTGGTAACAAGTTATCTGCAAGTGCTGTGTACCAACCAAGTTAGCTGTTTTTCTGCATATTTTGCAGATGCTTGATGCCTTAGCACTACTTAGTAGATAGAGCTCTAAATGCATCTTGTAAAGTGTGCATCTTTTTACATGAATTTATCGAAGTGCGGTCAGTAATATTTGTGTCTGTAAGGCGGGAGTTCTCCACTCTTCAACAGAGAGACTGATTGAGCCACCTGTGCTGAAACAGGGATTTCCCTAAAATCTGACCTGTGGGGGGGGGGGTCTTGAGGAGTGGAGTTGAGGGGTGTAGATGTATGGATCACCTTCAGCATGGACGGTGGGGATGAATATGTTAATTGCTGTTAGTTTACTTTGGTCACAAGAGTGACTTCACTTTTTAAACCCAGATTTCATGGAAATATATCTTTCCTGTTAAACATATATATTTTTTAAGTACAGTACAGGCATACCCCGCATTAACATAAGCAATGGGACCAGAGCATGTATGTAAAGCGAAAATGTACTTAAAGTGAAACACTACCTTTTCCCCACTTATCGATGCATGTACTGTACTGCAATCGTTATATACGTGCATAACTGATGTAAATAACGCATTTGTAAGAGGCTCTACAGTCTCCCCGCTTGCACACAGCTTCAGTACAGATAGGGAGCTGGTATTGCTGTTCAGGACGTGCTGACCGGCGCATGCGTGAGCTGCCGTTTGCCTATTGGGCGATATGTACTTACTCGTGAGTGTACTTAAAGTGAGTGTCCTTAAACCGGGGTATGCCTGTAGTAACACATTTTTTTTAGCAGAATGAATATACGATAAGATTTTTCTACTTTTAACATTTGAAATTTTAAAAGCAGAAACCATCAGGATTATATTTTCATCCATTTTTCAACAACCTAATCTTACAAATGACTTTAAATGTATTTCAATGCCTGTTTAAGACCCTCTTGGCCAAGATGTGCTATATACCTGGAAGGGGAAAAATTAGTTTTCCTTTAAGTATATTCCTCACATTAACTCAACTGTTTGATTTCAAGTGGAGAAGAAATTGCAGTTTTCTCTGAGACTGAATCAGTACTGTATGATGGTGCTGAGTATGTCGAGGCATTCCTCAAAGGAGAGGCTTCTGTGTTGCTATTTGGAGGGGAATAGAGATGTAGCCAGGTCCCCGCTGGCTCCTCGGTCCTTCTGTATTTCCCCCCGCCCACCCCCCCTTACCTCCACCGCGGTGGGTGGTGTTGTTGGCGGGTGGGAATGGCGATCGGATCGCCGGAGGCTTCGGCGGCTCCCGATGCAGGGTGTCGCCATTTTGGAAGTTGCATTGCGCATGCGCGAAGCTGGCGCATGCACAGAGCGGTTTTGAGAACCGGAGGCAACACCAGGGAAGCGCGCATGCGCAGTGTACTATGTGCACGTGGCATCCCATAGAGATAGGCTCCGTGGGGACTACAAGCCCCATAGTGCTCAGGGGCAGGAATACCACATGACGCCAGGGAGCCAATAGCGCGGCCAGGTCTTCTGCAACATGAGATAAATTTTCGCGCGCTGGAACAGAAAGAGGCAGTCAGAGCTGGGACAAGGATATGGGAGGTTGTAGGTGCAGGGGTCCGTGACCCTCTGCACTAGGCCTGGTAATCCCGTAGGCCCCAGCTAGGCCCCAACTCACTTGGAAAGATTGTGGCTGCTTTAGGGACAGGCCCTTAGGTATGGACCCTGCCCCAGTAGCTGTTTGATAGTTCAGGGACACGGCTGCAACGCTGAGCAGCCCTGATAATTGTGGTCTGGGACCAGACCCCTTCAAGATACAGAGACTGTCTTCACGGTGGGACCATTCAGTGGGATAGCACACCACGCGGAGGCGGACTCATCGCGGGATCAGCGGATCCACTCTGTCTTCCTTTTGGCGCGTCCGGGTGTGGACACACCCGGCAGGTATCATACACCAAGTGCACCAACCACTACACCTCATCTAGTGGGCAGCGCTGTCTCACACATTGGAGTTGGGTGTGGGACTCTTGGGACACGGTGTGGGTTTACACGGTGGTGGGTTACAGCCGTGTGAGGCGTGTGGGTAGTTGTACTTTTAGTCCTATAGAGTTATAGACATTATAGAGTGATAAGAGATATGTTACAGTAAAGGCCTTTCTATTTTACATTGTGTGTGTTCATTGTTTGGGTCCTGTGAGGGGCTCCTCCCACTACGTTGGGATCCCTCTCAGGGGGAGGTGATGCACCAAGATTGTATCTATATCACCCCAGGCTCCCCGTGGCGGAGGCTTGGGAACTCCGTGAGCCAGCAGGTAAAAGCAGCACCGGTAGCATATTTACAGCGTACAAGGAGGGGGTACGAGGGCTACAGAGATAATGGGCCATTGTTACTAGCCCTGCTATTCCAGAAGACACCTCCCGGCACTGGAAGACACCATAGTCTATACATCGCAACCCCGTTAGAACGGTGTATGTGTCCGGTAGTCAATAAAGCATTGAATGTTTAAAAAAAAAAAATGACACCTCGCACGAGAGCTGACAGCTGCAAAGGGAAGAGCTCGTGGACATAGCCCTAGAGAGGAGAGAGCTGACATCTGCAATGAGGTGAGAGATCTAGATGCCGGTGAAATTGTAACGCGACCCCGGTTATAACGCGGTCTCGGGGTTGTGGACCCCAAGGACCGTGTTATAACGGGGTTCAGCTGTATTTACTAAGCCGTTTCATGCCATAAAACAAGGGCAGGTGTGACACAATGGTTACTGCTCCAGAGAGAGCAAATGGTCTTTTCGGTAAACGAATAGCCCCAAAACAAGATTGATAAATAAATAATGAGAACACGTGCTGACGTTTCTTTTTGAGTGGCTGTGAGTTTCATACCTGTCCGTGTTCGTCAACATTCAGCAACTGGTAGGTACTGTATGTGTTCCAAAGTAGAAGGACAAAAGACTACCGGCGGGCCACGATTTCTCGGCGTCCTCAAGTGTCACGTGATCAACTCTAAGATAATCAGCGTTAGAAACTGACATACATATACCATAATAAACGTCTCATAAAATAAATGATACATTATAACAGTAATGGACGTACGCACAAGATCCAGACCACGTGAAACTCCGTGTGCGTTGTCCCGGTGATGCGCAGAGTAATAAGAAAGAAAAAACTATAGGATGGTGCTCTGCAACAGAATATCAACGCCAGACTGCCGTGTACGGTAAAAAATCACTTTATAAGGCCCACTAAGCATATGATTAGTGCTCTTCTATTTATATCGGTAAGACAACATTCCATTAATATTGCACACAGCGCAAGCGCAATAATAATCTAAAATAATACAGGAGGTCGTCTTTACAGTGATGGAAGTGTTTGAATTGCAATTAAATTACATTTTACTTTAAAAAGAAAGCAAACGTGTGGTATTCTCATGTTATAACAAAGTAATTGCTGTACGTGCTTTTGTAAACAGCTTTATAATGGAGTGTATTATACCTATTATAATGGTAATGTGTTCTGAAATTGAAATCTTTCCAGAGCGTTTCATTTGTGGCTTAGGACATAGATAAATCAGCATTACAGTTAAGCCTCCGAGTTGTGGGAAATTTCACTGCAAAGTACAAAGAAATGAGTGTTTCTGTAAATGTGATAATGTGCCATTGTGAAAACACTTTATCAAATGCTGGAAGTAGGGTCGAAATTAACAGTAATGTCTGGTACCACCTTCATTACACAACATGAAATAGACATGTTTAGACAATATCCCGCATTGTTTAGGAACCTGGCAGTGCCAAATGTTGCTAGTATAACAGTGCTAATACTGTTTACAGCTGTGGAAGCCATTGTTAGCTGGGCTGCTCCTTGAACTCAGTGATGAAGAACCTTGAAGGTTAGCAGACAAGTTACATCTCTATGGCTTGTTTCCCAAAGACGTGTAATAGCTTTTCAAATGTCGGTGGGAATGGCTAACTGACTAGCACAATGACCGGTGCAAAGACCTCTTTCTGCTCCACATACTGTAAGTATTGCTTATGAATCTTCTTTATACAAACTGGGCAAAACAAGTTGGATACATCATCGCAATCAATGGATACACTTTCTAAATTACACTTTATAGGAAATAAAGCAGCAATCCCCCTCTCTTTTTTAACCCTCCTCCTTTTTTTTATATACAGGATATGAACCAGGGTTCCCAAGATACTTAGGGGTTCATGCCGTAAGCGCCGGAAAAGCACTTCTCGCCACTTTCCCGCCAAAAATGCCTATCCCTATTCAGTAAGGGGTGAGAAAGTGGCGAGATTAAAAAAAAAAAACGCTGTTTTTTTCCCCCGCCGGTGGCGAGGTGAGAAGGCACTTTCCGCCTAAAAATGAAACATTTTCCGCCACGCTGTATTCTAGTAGAGGCGAGTAGCTAAGCGGAGCTATTCGCCACTCTAGAATGGCGTTTTGCTGGCGAATCAGCCACGCAAGAAAAAGATGGCAAGTTGCTGCTGAGAGGCAGCGGATGAGTGGCGGATGGGCACTTAGAAAAATTTCAGGCCTTTTTCCTGGCTGGGATTGATGCCGGGGGTCTTCGGAGCTGATACCATTAATACAAGCACCGGACCCCCCCGGCATACATCCGAGGCAGGAAAAATGCATTTAAAGGCCACTTCATTACCTTAGCGGTTAACCGCTAAGGCAATGAAGGGGTTAAAGAGCCGTGCCAGGTTTATTGTGGGTAGCGGGGGTGGGTGAAGGGGGTATTTGGCCCTTGTTTGTTTAGGGCTTGCGGGGGGGTTGCGGGTGCACTTAACCCCTTCACGACCGTAGCAGTTAATATCGCTACGGTCATGAAGGGGTTAAGGCCTCCCGCTACCCACCCGCAAGCCCTAAACAAACCACCGTTGGGGCTAATACCCCCTTCACCCACCCCCGCTACCCACAATAAAAAGAAAACACACACAACAGCCCCACACTAATTAAAGAAATATATATATATAACCCCAACAACACCTATACCCCCCTAACATACAGTATAGTAATGGGCACAATGACTATTATCCACAAATGGATAATAGTGCATGTGTCCATTTAAAATACATATAGAACAATAAACACATTAAATACATGTAGCACTCACCCATGTCCGGCTGCCACGATGAAGGCCATCCTCATCTTCATCCTGCCCATGCCTCATCCCCTTCTGCAAAACAGACACAATAATTAAAATATCCAATGTAATGTCCCCTAACCCCTTAATCACCATAGCGGTTATTAACCGCTACAGTCATTAAGGGGTTAACCCACCATCACCCACATACCCTCCCCCACTACCTCCCCCCCCCACCCCCTGAGGCCTAACCACCCTCACCCACTACCCACAAGGGAGTCCTACCACATACCCTTGGGGCCAATACCCCCTCCCCCCAGCACATACAGTACAATAATGTGCCAAATAACTATTATCCACATAGGGATAATACATTATTTGGCCATTATTAAACACATTAAATACCATAGTAAAATAAAGAAAATTCTACGCACCTCTTCAATAAGAAGGCCCCGTCGCCACCATTATCATTCTGTTCCGTTGCTAAAATAATAAACAGCCAATACATTTCAATGACATTCACATATCAATGAACCCCTTAATCACCTTATCGGGTACTAACCTCAAAGGAAATAAGGGGTTAAGCCATCCTGTAATGGCAACACCACTGATCCATAACATCCTCAATGAATTAAAATGCAATTTCCTAAACAAATCTAATGTAATCATTCAATCTAAAGCATCAAATGCCAATCCAAAGCCTCAAATGCCACTTAAAACATTGCATTTACATTGTATACATGTTGCCTAAAATGTAAGCTACATGTAGACGCAGCAAATCAATGTTAACAATACAATATTCCTAATAAAATAGCATTACATCACAAAAAGTATACTATGTCATCCAATAAAGTCACCATTAATCAATTAACATACATGAATTACATCCCAAAACAATTAAAATAGCATCCATAGCAATTACACAATTAACTATAGCTACCGTTACGGAGAACAAGTTAGCATCATACAAAATAGGACACCAACAATTACAATATACTAAAGCAAGCCTCACCATTACCTACAGTACAGCATAGAAGCCCAAAAATTACATCTCTCTAATTATAAAATACATTTAACACACATCTATGCATAGCAGCATAGCCACAATCATTTACAATACTGCAAATCAAGCTTTTACAACACTATCATTTCTTACCCTGTATGTATATATCTCTCTAGACATACATACATACATACAGTGGCAAGCAATGATGTGCATTAAAAAAAATAAACACATGAAAAACAAAAAAAAACACATTTACATTAAATACATTTCTTTAGTTAACTTACCATTACTTGACCCACTCACCGACTCCCGTTGATCAGCTTACTCACGAACCAATCCACGAACAGGAACCCATAAAATAAAAAACCATAAAATAATAAACATTAAAATAATAAAACACGGCAATCCAGGGGTCTTCTAGTTGTAATCCATCTTCATCTGTATTCTTCTATCTTCTTCCGGGGTCTTCTTCCCGTCTGCTGCCACGCCCTGGTCTTCTTTCTTGTCCGGAGGTCCTTCCTCCTCGGCGTCTGGCTTCAAAATGAGACGACATAGGCTTTTAAAGGCCTATGACGTCACATTTTCGTCATGGTTCCCACGGCCCTGATTGGGTCGTGAAAACCATGTGTTTTGGCCGATAAAAAAATAAATGATGACGTCACTTAAAGGCAATTAATGCACAGCCAATCAGAATGGCTTTTGCTTCAATTGCCTTTAAGATGACGTCATTAAAAGAAACATGGCCGGCCTCACATGGTACGGCAGCCAATCAGAGCGTGGGAAGTCTATCCCTACTCTGATTGGTTCTGTGGGTAGTGGGGGAGGGTATGTGGGTGATGGTGGGTTAACCCCTTAATGGCTGTAGTGGTTAATAACCGCTATGGTGATTAAGGGGTTAGGGGACATTACATTGGATGTTTTTATTCTTGTGTCTGTTTTGCAGAAGCGGATGGGGCATGGGCAGGATGAAGATGAGGATGGCCTTCATCGTGACAGTCGGACATGGGTGAGTGCTATATGTATTTAATATATTTATTGTTCTGTATGTATTTTAAATGGACAACTGCACTATTATCCATTTGTGGATAATAGTAATGTTGCCCCTTACTGTATTGTATGTTGTGTATTGCTATGTTTATTGGGGACAATTGTCCCCAATAAACATGCTATTATGCGTTAACCCCTTCATTGCCTTAGCGGCTATCCGCTATGGTAATGAAGCAACATTAATGTATTTTAATAATATTGTGCGGGAGCAGGGGGCCCCCTGAGCTGAACCGCATTGATTTGTGGCTCAGAGACCCCCTGCTTCCCGAGTTACAGGCCCCGGTTTGGGGCATGGGTTACAGTGTGTACGCCATGTTTATTGCGGGCACGTAGCGTATAGGACGCTATAAACATGGCGGCGACACTGCCCACACGATCACACATACCGGGGCCTGTAACTCGGGAAGCAGGGGGTCCCTGGTCCACAAAGTGATGCGGTTCAGCTCGGGGGACCCCCTGCTCACTGTACAATATTATTAAAAATACATTCATGCTGCTTCGCTACCATAGCACATAGCCGCAAAGGTAAGGAACGAGTCTTTATTGATATAGGTGTTTTATTCATAGTGTAGATGTGCAGAGGGTCTCCGGAGCTGACCCGCTTTGGTTTTAGGTCCGGGGACCCCCTGCTTCCCGAGCTACAGGCCCCTTTATGGGGTGTCGGTATCCTTCTGCTTTGTTTACATTCCGCGGTCACGTGATCGGGACCTTTAAATGCAGAGGGATACTGGCACCTCATAAAGGGGCCTTTATCTCAGGAAGCAGGGGGTCCCCAGACCTGAAACCAATGCGGTTCAGCTCCGGAGACCCCCTGCACATGTACACTATGAATAAAAATGGTTTAAATTTTTTTTTTATTGTGCTGATGTTTGCGCCGAGAGAGCAGCGGATCTCTCTCTGCTGCAAACACAACTTGGCAGGGGACGGCTTCTCGGCAGTTTCTCGCCAGGCAGCCGTCTCGCCACCGGTTACTAGCCATTTTATCAAATGGTGGTGGCTAATTCATTCGCCAGGGATTCACCCATTACAGCATACAGCCAGTTTAACACGCCAAAAACATGGCTAATTGCTAAACTGGCTAATGCATTTTTTCGCTGCTTACTGCATGATGCCCTTAGTCTTGTTTCACAAGATACTTACCGGTGAAGCTACCGAGTTTAAATCTCCCTCCAGGGAAACAAAATGGCTGCCACATTTCAGGCCAATAGGAAGCTTCAACATTATCGGTCTCCTGAAGGTGAACCCTCTAGTTTCAATCCGGTAACAAAAAGGAGGGTTGTTCTTTAAATAATAAATCACACTTGAACATAACTTCTCGTTTCTACCATATCTAATGTTTCTTTCAGAATTTAATAAAGAGAACAACAAAACACAAACTAAGCCACGCATAATACTTTTGTTAGACCAGTTGGAACTCATTCCTAACCACAAACAATATTATGTTGCATTAATATTTCCAGAGAATGAAGAAAATGGGAATATTTTACAGTGAGGTATACACGATAAAGATGAACCAATAGTTGCCGTGTGATGGTACTAGAGGATACGACTTACCGTAGTCCA